>NC_140254.1:13408321-13423321 GCF_949987555.1 Borostomias antarcticus
TTATATTCCATGCCGGCTAATGATACGGCCAAGGGGGAGCATGTAGAGCGTAAAAAGGGTGGGGCCGAGGACTGATCCTTGAGGGACACCATAGGTGACAGAGAGTGTGTCTGACCTTGCCTCTCCCAGGGAGACATATTCCGTTCTTCCGGTGAGATAGGACGTGAACCAGTTTAGGGCAATGTCAGTGAGTCCAATGGTGGAGTGAAGGCGATGTAAGAGGATGCGGTGGTCAACGGTGTCAAATGCTGCAGTGAGGTCAAGGAGGATGAGAAGGGATGGTGAGCCAGCATCAGCCGTCATCAGCAGGTCGTTGGTGACCCTAACCAGGGCAGTTTCCGTGCTGTGGCCAGAGTGAAAACTAGACTGGAACTTCTCAAACAAGTTGTTGGTTTTTAGATGGTCATGAAGTTTGGCAGCAACTGCCTTTTCCAGCACCTTAGATAGGAATGGGAGGTTGGAGATAGGCTGGTAGTTGGCAAACACTTCTGGGTCTAGGTTGGGCTTTTTAAGGAGTGGTTTGATGACTGCAATTTTCAGGGCAGTGGGAACATGACCAGCCTGGAGGGAGTGGTTTATGATTTTGGTAATCATAGGACTTATGGCAGAGGAGTGGGTTTTTATCAGGGCTGAGGGAAAGGGGTCCAGGACACAGGTGAAGGGTATCATCTTCCTCATGATGTCCTCAACCTCACGCTGTGTGATGTCCACAAAGCAGCAGAGAGGCTGGGATGTCCCTCGAGCCGACAGTTGGGACTGGAGGGGCAGGGGTGCTGGAGAGAGAGGAGCGGATGTTATCTACTTTCTTCCTAAAGAAAGAGATGTAGTTGTTGCACTGCTCCTGTGTGGTGTCCGATTGTAGGGGAGTTTGGGGTTTGAAGAGATGATTTATGGTGGAGTTGCTTTGAGTTTCCAGGGCTATTGTTGATGATATTGGAGTAGAACCGGGACTGTGCATCACTGAGAGACTGAGTAGGCCTTCTGGTGTTCTCTATAGGCTATTTTGTGAACAGTGAGTCCTGAGTCCATGAAACGTTGCTCAAGGACACGCCCCGCTCTCTTCATTTTCCGTAGCTCGGGGGCGTGTGAAGGTGACTGTTCTGGTTTTGGCAGGGGCATGGAGTTCCAGGAGGCCGCTCAGCGATGTGTTGTAGAAGTCCACTGACTCGATGACTGATGGGAAAATGACCAAGGAGAGATGCTGGAGGTCCACGGCCAGAGTATCCGGGTTGATGTTTTTTAGGTTCCTGAAACTGATTTGTTGTTTGGGTTTGTCGACAGGAACGGCAGCTCTATTGAAATGGCCTTGTGGTCGGACATGCCCAGATCACACACCTGAAGATTGCTGATGGGGGCAGAGTTGGTGATGACCAGGTCCAGAGTGTGGCCCCTGGTGTGTGTTGGAACATCAACATGGTGCTGTGGTATAGTATGCTGTGGTACATGGTGCTGGTATATGGTGCTGTGGTATATGGTGCTGGTATATGGTGCTGTGGTATATGGTGCTGGTATATGGTGCTGTGGTACATGGTGCTGGTATATGGTGCTGTGGTATATGGTGCTGGTATATGGTGCTGTGGTACATGGTGCTGGTATATGGTGCTGTGGTATATGGTGCTGGTATATGGTGCTGTGGTATATGGTGCTGGTATATGGTGCTGTGGTACATGGTGCTGGTATATGGTGCTGTGGTATATGGTGCTGGTATATGGTGCTGTGGTATATGGTGCTGGTATATGGTGCTGTGGTACATGGTGCTGGTATATGGTGCTGTAGTATATGTTGCTGGTATATGTTGCTGGTACAGTATATGGTGCTGTGGTATATGGTGTATGGTATATGATGCTGTGGTATATGGTGCTGTCATACATGAAACTCCAGTGCTCTGTGCTGTGGTATATGGTGCTGTGGCATATGATGTATCTATATGAAACTCCAGTGCTCTGAGCTGTGGTATGTGGGTGTCAGATCTGCCTTAAAGTCTCTCTCATTTTCTCTGGTCTAAGTTTAGGACCTTGGGTTGGGTCAATAATAGAGCGGTAAGGGACAGGTTTGGCTTTAAAGGTATTGAACTTCGGGACTATACTGTATATTGTCTCACATTGTTTGTCCCCTAAAACCACTTAGACACAGACTCGTCTGGGACCAAGATGCATCCCAAACAATCAGACCTGTGATGTCAACAGTGTGAGAAAGGGGTTGTGTGACCCCCGGAGGCTGAGATTCTGGCGCCGAGCAGTGCCAGACGGGAGAACCAGACACACACACACACACACACACACACACACACACACACACACACAGAGGTATGTACCTTGCGTAACAGTTCTGATACATTAGCACAGACCCCCCCCACAACTTTTAATGTTTGAAAAATGCAATTTAGAAGAGCCAAAATGTTCTAAAAATTATAATTTAAAATGTTTTAGACAGATATATGTATACGAGGAGATGATTTAAAAGGAGCGTCTGGTCTTCTGGGCTGTGGCATGTGACCTCAGGGGCGTGGACAGCGCCGCCGTAACGTGCGCAGAGATCCACACCGAGCTGGCGGGAGAGGGAGTGGGACGCTCACTATTGACATTTACTCTGTCTCTGTCACAGGAAGTGAAGCGTGTGAAAAGTGTTGGAGGACACACAGTACACACACACATACACACACACACAAGAGGAGTGCTGTCCACACACAGCCACTCCAATACTTGTGAGCGCCTCGCTCATATTGGCAGCCTGGGGAAGCGGCTCCAGGCGGGCAGCCTCCTCTGCCCACGCCTGCCCAGCAGAGAGAGCGCTGTGTGGGACGCGAGGGCGAGCCTCTCAGCCTCGCCTGCCGCTGGGTGTGGACGCCCGCCCAAACAACCGCCCACTTGTCGACCGAGCAGAGCGGACAGGTTTTGAGCTAACCTGTTCACTCTGAACGCAGCATAGTGAGTAGCACTCAGACTAAGGTGTGTATGTCTATCACACATAAACATGAACATGAACAATGAGCTTTCAGCACGTGTCCTTTTCTCCCTCACACACACACACACACACACACACACACACACACACACACACACACACACACACACACACACACACACACACACACACACAGACACGTATGTGCGCGCCGTATGGACATAAAACTTTAAATTAGCCTCTGCTCCAACGGTTGCAGGTTGCCATAGCAACATGGCGCCAATATTGCTCTATGGCTTGGCTGAGCATGAAAGCAATGTTGGTAGGTGCCCTGCATTCACGCAGGCACACACACACACACAGACACCCACGCACACACATTTATTTCAACCAATCAACGGTACATCATGACCTCATAAAGAGTGATAATCTCATGGTCATCACATGCTCAGTCACGTTTACATGGTGCCTAATTTTCTGATTATAATAGGTTTAAAAGCCCAAACCAAATAAAAATGCTCCATATAAACACCTCAATCCGAATAAAAACGCTCAAACTGATCGAAATTTCAATCAGTTGCAGAGGGGTAGCCTAGAGTCAACATTTTCATAAGCCGATCAAGTATCATGTAAAGGATGAAACGGAGTAGCCTACTCTCTGGCTGCATTCTTTCTGTGCATGCTCTTTGCCAAAGGGGGCGTAGGCTACTTCATTTGCGGTTAAATTGCTTCCAAGCAGAATTGGACAACAGCGGAGCCTATTTTTTTTAAAAAGTCCACAAAACGTCTAGTAGGAGAGTTAGTTGTTATCAAGCTGTTGCTTCATTAAGTGCACTACAATAACGATCAGCAAAGTTTTGACTTTGAGCTTCCGTAACCATAGTAACTCACTCACTCCTGCCTGCGTGTGCATGTCACACAGCTTTTCTGATTAAATGCGCTTGTGCATATAGCCTAAACACCACAACGTATGAGATCACATCCTATGTTGCCCCAAAAAAAGTGTGCATATAAACGCAGCTAGTGTTGCAATGCCATCAACCATCAACCAATCAATGGTAGGCTACATCGCATTACCTCATTTACAATATTTGTTAATCACATGCTTGTTGATCACATATCACATAATTCATATTTGCAAAGTCAACCTGATTCAATCGTATAATGCCAGTAACCAACATACAAAGTCTGTCAAATGAATCAGTCACACATGGTAGCTCATATTCTATTCCTAAGGAACAATATTATACAGTGTCATAGAAATTGTAGTTTCACGTTTCACCACCTCCTTTGTAATTCACCACCTCCCTCAACCTTTCACATAGACAGGATGACCTCTCCAGGAGGTCAAGACACCTAGACGTTGTCTACTCCAGAATAACCATCCTTTTTCCCATTGTCCCTGCAAGAATTACCGCCTTTTCCTCATGTCACGTGTCTGTATTCTCGACCACTGTCGATGACGCCTGCCATTTAATATGACGTGTACAATGGGTTAGCCAATCACATCCTGGAAACGCCAAACCTGTGTTTTGCTTGAATATAAGGCCATGCAAGACCAGAAGTCCTTGCGCTCGTATGTTTTCTCAATAAACCAGACTTAACCTGTTTGAGCGAATCTTGGCAAATCCTTTTTGACTAGATCAGTTAAAAATCCATTACAACTGTCAGAAATGTTAGCTATACAGTCTACTCAAGATTAAAGCCTCTAACTTTGATTAATGACTATTTTTGATTTGTGCGTTGGTGGGGACATTAAATGCGAGCACACGTAGCGAGCGAGCCTTTTTTTTTCACAATAAAAAATTAAAAAGCATAGGCTACATTTGAGCTACGGTCAGATCTGATTATCCTGATGGCTGGTTCTTTAACCTCCTGAACTGATTATCATGCATTTGGCCCACGCTGCATACATGAATCCCGGCTCCTCCTGACTACCTGTCGAAGTGTCCTTGAGCAAGACACTGAACTCCAAATTGCTCCCAATGAGCAGGCAAGCGCCTTGCATGGCAGCTGCCGCCATTGGTGTGTGAATGGCGCTCCGGGCCAGTGTAATAACTGGATGGGGAGCGCGTTACAGATGCAGTACCTATACCTATACCTACCTATGATAACAACTGATAGGGTTAAAAAAAAAAAACTAAAAAAAAAACTAAACAGTCTGGTTTGTAACTATGAAATTCAGTGGGTGAGTGAGCACCCTTCCTCCCTTCCTCCGTCCCTGTTGGCGTTGTTGACCTGCAGTTCTATGTTGCTACCACAAGAGGCAGTGGTCCCATAACATCAAAAGACTTACTAGCTTGTAATTCACTTAACATTCTAGGCCAGGTAAAATGATTCTATCTTACGGAAGTCAAGACCAAATCAAATCAAGACCAAATCAAGACCTGGAGCGGTGGGCTAATACGCCTAGTAGCCTTAACACTGATTAGTGAAGTAGGGGAGTAGGCTATTGAGTGCTGTGTCCTAAGGGGGTGTATTTTATCGTCCTGTCATTCTCTTCGTGGTGCTTGGCCATTATTGTCATATAATGGCTCTGTAGTCATTTATTATTATTTAGTGTGTCCCTAAAAGCTTGGTTGTTTCGGCCTAAATATTACAATATTACAGTAAACACAATTTCCCCTAAATTCTCAGCTGATATTTACATTCATTCTAAGGGTGTTAGAAGCATGTTCCTTGACAGCTGACCGAACACTTCTCTCCAGTGCAAATCCATGAATTATCAGTCAATCCAGCCTCTAGGCTACATTAGTTAGGCTACTCATAAGCAAATGCGACCATTATCGAGAAGTTTAGGTTTTTGTGTGTAGTAGGCTGTATTTAGCTATTTATTTGACAGGTTTCTGGTAGGCTATATGTTCGGGTAAAGAACAAAGGTTGAAACCATCTTTATGCCTGACTAGGTTCTCTCCGGTGCAACTACTCAACATGTGCATTTTAATAAAGATTGTTTTTAAAAGTCACTCTACGTTGATTGCTTCGGTTTGTGTCAAAGCTGCAACTAGTAGGGTGCGCCCAGGATTACCGCCCCTCTTGGCGGTGTTAGGCCAAATGTGTCTGGCTAACGTTTTTAGCATAAGTCAATGGAGTTTAACATAACAATACTAGTTTGCTAGTAAGGAGGGCAGCTAGTAATAATGCTAGTGATAATGCTATGTAGCCAAGAGGAACGATTCACGTTCGGTCGCAGACAACGAAAGAAGCCGCACGCAGGGAGTGGGTGTAGGTAGTCGGACGTTCAACAGACTGGTACGTACCGGACACTAAAATGAGTCGTTCAAAAAGATTAGTTCGTTCATTTTCGCCCATCACTAATGTATTAATAGAACGGTGGCTGGAGATTGCGGAGCTGTTGGGACTGGGGGTTTCAAGTGAGCGAAATGCACTACAACTGTTTGTAGAACGAAGCTTAGTTAGTAGGTAGGCCTAGCTATAGTAGCTAGGTAGCAAGGTAGCTAACGCTAATAGGACACATTCATTTTCCAGAGGGAAAATTGGGGAGTAAAGGAGCAAAAGCCCCAGGCAAGCGACGTCATCGGACGGCGTATTCGCCCGCCATTCACTTCGCCTTCTGGAAACCGCTCTCCATTGGTTTTGAATTGGAGGTGATATCTTTCTCGTGACACTGCTGGCTAGTGGACACGGCCCGTATACCAGGACACTTTGTCGCGCGATGTTTCCTCGCGTTCGCTCACTGTGGATGTGGTGTTAGCAAGAAATGCCAAACCAATCATATTAGCGACATTGGGCTAGTGAGGCGGGACTAGTGGAGAAGGAGATCTGTTTAAGCGTTTGTGTATCAAATTATTGCTGGAGACAATTCAGTAGTCTCTGAAAATTGATGTCCCCAGCGTCCCCCCTAAATTCTACACGACTATAATCATACTACTACCCAAGCAATCATTAACTAAGCACATAAGTGCATAATCAGTAGGCCTACTAAAATCACACTGCTAACTCAGATATCATCATTAATTGGCCACAGAAGCTAGCATAATGAATCATTATTGAATTACTGCATCCCATCCCCATCATTCACTCTGCCCCTCGGAGCTTTAGGTCTACTGTTGTTATTTCTCAGTTCTGTAGGCACGGGAAACACACACGCATGCACGCACACACACACAATCACACACACACACACACACACACACACACACACACACACACACACACACACACACACACACAGGACAGTGATCACCAGGCTTATTGAGTTGTATTGAGCATTCTTTAACTGTTACTGCCATCTACAGGGGGGTGGTTGGAAGTGCACCCAAAGCCCAGTGAAGCAGAGCAGTCACGTGAGGACATCACAATCCTCATCATCAGTGCTCTTCTTATGTTTTTATGTTGATGATTGGTTTATTACCTCCGCCCCAGCGACAGTGCAAGGTGAGAGGTAATGTTTTCAGTGGTGTGTGTTGGTCATTTGGTTGGTTCTTCTGGATTACGCAACAACTACCAGACCGATTTTCATGAAACTCGGTGAAGGTATGTAGTATGGTCCAACTTATTATATTTTGGAGTGCATCCAAATCACAGGGCGGATCCACATATTAAAACAAAACTTAGAGCGAAGCCAGCTTCACGTGTGGGGGCAGTAGAGACACGGGGTTTGGACTGGGTCGTGCGGGAGTGAGCCCAGAGTGCTCCGAACCGCCACTACTGTCTGCAACCCGAGGGGGGCGCCACAGAGCCGCCCAAACACGACCACTCATTCACCTCCATTCATTTTTTTGACTCAGGAGTGAAAGATCCCTGTCCGTATCTCGACATGGGAAGGTCACAGAGACACAAGGTTTGGACTGGCATAAAGTTCTCCACCTAACAAATGCAGTAATACCAAACTGCTCGCACACACGGGCGCACACAGAGCCACAGAATTAATTCATGTCGTAGGTCTGTGCCCTGAAAATAATTTCTAGTTTGTGTAAGAATTCATTGGAAACAATTATCTAGTAAAATTATGAACAATTAAATCAAAAACATTGTAATGTAATCAAAGTTCGAATTTAAAAATGCCTTCACCATGGTCAGTGTGGCGCGATGCACCACACACACATAACATCACACACACTGTATACACAAATATCACACATACATGACACTTTGTACACTCAATTTATACATAATACACTGACCACTCCATTCTGTATATTCCATCCATCCATCTTCATCCGCTTATCCGGGGTCGGGTCGTGGAGGCAGCAGCTCCAGCAGGGGGCCCCAGACATCCCTTTCCCTGGCAGCATCAACCAGCTCTCCCTGGGGAATCTTTAGCCACTCACAGGCCAGTGCGGGATGTAGTCCCGCCACCTAGTCCTGGGTCTACCCCGCGGCCTCCTCCCAGCCGGACACGCCTGGAACACCTCCTCACTCACTAGATGCCCGAACCACCTCAACTGGCTCCTTTCAACGCAAAGGAGCAGCGGCTCTACTCCGAGTCTCTCCCGGATGACTGAACTTCTCACCCGATCTCTCAGGGAGACCCCAGCCACCCTCCGGAGAAAACTCATTTCGGCCGCTTGTATCCGTACATACATGCAAGCATACATTCTGTATATTGTTTATTTTTTTGTATTTGTATTTTGTACTGCTCATTTGCACTGTCCTGTCTCTGCACTGTCCTGTCTCGTCCCTGCACCCTGTCCAATGTTGTCTCCATGTTGTGCACCATGACCAAAACAAATTCCTCGTATGTTGTAAACTACAGTACCTGGCAATAAACGGATTCTGATTCAGACTGCTGCAGTTAACATTTCTTCTATGGTTAGAACCACTAGATGTCAGCACTGATCAACAGTATACTATACATATATCAAGATGCACTCTTATGACATTACTGAGGGCAGGTACAGTATGTATGTATGTATGTATGTATGTATGCTTGCATGTATGTATGTATGTATGCTTGCATGTATGCACAGTACGTGTGTGTGTGTGTGTTTGTGTGGGTGTGCGTTTGCGTGTGTGTGCATGTGTACATGCACATGCATGAGGGGAGATCTAGGTACTGTATGAGCCCAGACATGTACTGTACAGCAGCAGTCATGGTTCACTGCACACACACACATACATGTACACACACACACACACACATATCATCATCAACGCCTGACTACCCATGAACATGTGGTACAGTCCTCCCAACACACACGTCCTTATGGAACAGTATACCCTATCCACGCCGGTGCGTGTGTGTGTGTGTGTATTACAGCAGATACTGTGTTCACACCGGTCGCGGCGAGAAAATTTGCGCCGCCCAGTTCGCCCCAATCTCGCCGTGGGATCCAATGGGTTGCCGCGCGAATCCACCGCAGAAAGATACAAAAATTGAACTTTCGCGAATGTTGCCACGAGGCACCGCGTTCGCCTGATTCGCGCCTCCCGTGCCACCTGCCGCCCAGTTCACGCGAATTGTATTGACTTTCTATGTAAACACGCCGCGCGGCCGGAAAAATTTGCACCCAGTGTGAACACAGCATTAGGCTCTTGATGTACTGTGTTCAATGTCTAGATCCACAAAGACTCTCTCTCTTTCTCCCTGCTCCCCCTGTCCATGAAAGACTATCCTCAGATATACAGTCCAACCTTGGGCTTGTAGGTCAATGACACACACACACAAACGCACACACAAACACATTTCTGAACCCAAACCCATGTAGGCTACAGTAAGACTACACCACATGAAAGTGAGCACACATAGACAGACAGATACACTCACAAACAAACACACACGCACACACACACACACACACACGCACACACACACACACAGATTTATACACATTTGCAGGCACCCCAGTGCCAACTGTAAAACGATAGCACACAGAATCCTCAGTGACATTCCTCAGGCATGCTGACCTCTCCTCTGCCTACCCCCTCCCCCGAAAATCAGAGTACCAAGGAGCCCCTAACACCCCCCACACTCCTCCAGACACCTAGATATCCAGACCCCCCCGCACACACACACACACACACATCCACACACACACCAGACCCCAAAGCTGGCAGCAGCTGTCAGTCACTCATACTGAGGACGAGAGAAGAGAGAGAGAAAGAGAGAGGGAGGGAGGGAGACTGAGAAGAGACAAAGAGATAGATTAGAGAGACGGGGGGATAGATGAAGAGAGAGGGAGAGAGAGAAACAGAGGGAGAGAGAGAGGTACTATATGCGGCTCATTGATATCTATTAGTGGTCAGATCACTCTGCTGAAGCCCCCTAACTAGCCTGCCACGACAGCCATGGAAGCACAGCACCATTAGCTTTTTGACAGGTAGAGTGGAAGACTACAAACGATCTACCCTTCCCTGTTCTCTCACACTTTCTCTATTTTCTGTCCTGTCTGTGTGCATTTCCGTGTGTGTTTGTGGGTGTGTGTGTGTGTGTGCGTGCGTACGTGCATGCTCACTTTCATGTGGTGTAGTCTTACTGTACATAGGTTTGGGTTCAGGATTGTGTCCACGCATGTGTGTGTGTGTGTATGTGTGTATGCGCATGTGTAAACCTCTCCAGAGTAGATGGCCTGACCTTGTGACCCCCTGGGTGTGTGTGTGTGTGTGTGTGTGTGTGTGTGTGTGCGCGCATGTGCATGCTTACTTTCATGTGGTGTAGTCTTACTGTACATAGTTTTGGGTTCATGATTGTGTCCAGTGTGTGTGCGCGTGTGTGTAAACCTCTCCAGAGTTGATGGCCTTGTGACCCTGGGTGTGTGTGTGTGTGTGTGTGTGTGTGTGTGTGTGTGTGTGTGTGTGTGTGTGTGTGTGTGTGCGTGTGTCTGTGTGTGGTTGTGCAGGTCTGTGTGTGCGTGTGTCTCTCTCTCCCTGTTTGTGTGTGTCTTGCATGTGTGTGTGTCTCTGTGTGTGTGTGTGTGTGTGTGTGTGTGTGTGTGTGTGTGTGCGTGTGTGTACGTGTGGTTCTGTGTGTCAGTGAGATTCTGCAGAGTGGCCCCCTACACCCCTCCCCCCCCTACACCCCTCCCCCCTACACCCCTCCCCCGCCTTCCTCCCTCCATCTGTAGGTCTGTTGCTCCGCTGCCCTCCGTTTGCCAGGGCACCCCCAGGGCGCTGGCATGAGAGAGGGATGGAGGGATGGAGGGGTAGATAACAGCTGGCCTTCCTGAGAGGACGAGCGGGGTTGGAGGGGGTGGAGGAGAGAGACCAGAGAGGGGAGGCTACTGCCCCACTGAGCGCAGACAGAGATTACATTGTGCAGTAATCGTGTCTTTAGGTGTGTGTGTGTGTGTTTGTGCATGTGTGTCTGAATGTGCGGTGGTAAATGGCAAATGGTAGGACTGCACTTATATAGAGCTTTTATCCAAAGCACTTTACGATGGCCATTCATTCACCCATTCACACACCAATGGCGGTAGCTGCCATGCAAGGTGCTAGCCTGCTCATTGGGAGCAATTTCAGGTTCAGTGTCTTGCTCAAGGAAACTTCAACATGTGGACAGGAGGAGCCAGGATTCGAACTGCCAACCCTACGATCATTGGACGACCCGCTCTACTTCCTGAGCCACAGCCCCCCTGTGTGTGTGTGTCTGCGTGTGCACATGCTTGTTGGTGTGCATTTGTCTCTCTAGGTAATTGTGTGTGTTCAGCCTGAGGCCTTCAGTGTCCACTGTCATATCAGTTCATTACTGTTCCACAGTGCCCTATGTGTTCTGCTTGTCCCTCCCAGGCTCCCATAGACCAGCTGGATCAGGGCTACGAGACGTCCCATTGGTCCAGACTAATGCATATTATCATGCACTCTTGTTTCCTATTACTGCTAATCAGCTCACCCTGGGGGAGGGGGGGGCTGGGAGGGCAGGGGCTAATCAGGGAAACAGATACAGTATAGAAGAGACATAGGGGAAAGAGAGAGAAGGAGTGTGTGTGTGTGTGTGTGTGTGTGTGTGTGTGTGTGTGTGTGTGTGTGTGTGTGTGTGTGTTTGTTTGTGTTTGGGGGGGTCGGGTGGTTGTGGGGGTTGTTAGCTACAGTGGCTTTTCCTCCCATACGCTAAGCCTGGTATAACCCCCCAAAAAATCACAATAAAAAAATTTATGAACTCAGACTGTTTTTACTGCATGATATTATGCCAATAGTCTTCTATTCTCCTCTCCATTTTGTCAGTGTTTGCAATCACTCCGTCCGGCTTAGTGAAAATAAACAATAAGATGACCCTAACTCTACTTCTGTAAGTAAGAATCGTTTTATCATTAGCCAATCAGATGAGGCTTCAATCACTCTTTCACTAAACTGTGAACTAACTCTGAAGTAAACTAAACTGGTCAATTGCTCAAGATTCGTGAAAAGGGGGCAGATATCAGCCAAAACGGTTTTGGCATCTCCCCAATCGAATGTGCCAGAAGCCAGCTTTCAAATTTTCTATCCAATCAAATCTTGTCTGAATTATAGTCCCACGGCCCTATATACGTTCATCTGTCATCAGGTTATCCTCGTTAGCTTCTTGGCATCAACAGCGAGCTAGTCAACAACTATGAAAAATTGAGACCTTGAATATTTGGTGAAAAAACAATTTCACAAAATGACCTTTAGATCAGCAGCTCAAAATAAAAGAGGAGGAGAGAGCTACACCTATACAAGGGAGGACAACTGGAGGTTCCTCAAGCTTTTTGCTGAAAACTATGGGAGTGTCGGTTAGTTTCAAAAGCTGACTAGTTCATTGTTTTGGACTACATTTTTATTTTGCCTTTAATTTACCAGGTTATTCCCATTGAGATCAATTATCTCATTTACAAGGGAGCACCTGGTCAAAATAGCAGCATAATAAGTTACAGACAGAAACACCAATGGACATTGGCACATACCAACTGAGTCACTTACAGTATCACTGCACTTCTACTGTAAGAGCTTTGAAAGCAGGCAGAGACAGTATCACTGCACTTCTACTGTAAGAGCTTTGAAAGCAGGCAGAGACAGTATCACTGCACTTCTACTGTAAGAGCTTTGAAAGCAGGCAGAGACAGTATCACTGCACTTCTACTGTAAGAGCTTTGAAAGCAGGCAGAGACAGTATCACTGCACTTCTACTGTAAGAGCTTTGAAAGCAGGCAGAGACAGTATCACTGCACTTCTACTGTAAGAGCTTTGAAAGCAGGCAGAGACAGTATCACTGCACTTCTACTGTAAGAGCTTTGAAAGCAGGCAGAGACAGTATCACTGCACTTCTACTGTAAGAGCTTTGAAAGCAGGCAGAGACAGTATCACTGCACTTCTACTGTAAGAGCTTTGAAAGCAGGCAGAGACAGTATCACTGCACGTCTACTGTAAGAGCTTTGAAAGCAGGCAGAGACAGTATCACTGCACTTCTACTGTAAGAGCTTTGAAAGCAGGCAGAGACAGTATCACTGCACGTCTACTGTAAGAGCTTTGAAAGCAGGCAGAGACAGTATCACTGCACTTCTACTGTAAGAGCTTTGAAAGCAGGCAGAGACAGCGATTCCCTCTGTTTCAGGTCCTTTTGAAGGCTATTGCAGGTATGTGGAACAGAGCACATGAAGGCTTTCTTTCCCAGTTCAGTCCTTGCAACAGGCACAGACAACAGGATCACATCTGGTGATCTAAGACTGGAACAGCCTACAGATCTCTGTGCAGATCAGACAGCGGATGTGCAGATGAACAGTTTACCTAGGAACAGGTACCAATGCCTTTTCATTTGCTGCTCCGCATGCCTGGAACCTGATACAGAACACTTTTAAGTTACTTTCTCCCATCCTATCAACTTTTTAAGGACATGGCTGAGGACCATTTTGTTTCTTTGTGTAATTGTTTTACTTGATGTTATGTAATGTGTGTATTGTTCTATCCTATTTATTTCTCTGTATATTGAACTGTATGTTTATTCTTGTGAACTCGGCTCCACTGAAAATGAGGGTCTCCCTCAGTGGATCCCTGAGGTGAAATAAAGACTTGGAATGAAATGAAAATGAAATGACTGAGTCTCCGCAAGGTCAACGAAGGCCAGCCCGCCCTGGAGGACATTATACCCGTACAGTGATGGGTTAGTGCTTTAGATAGATACTGGATAGATTAGATAGATAGATAGATAGATAGATAGATAGATAGATAGATAGATAGATAGATAGATAGATAGATAGATAGATAGATAGATAGATAGATAGATAGATAGATAGATAGATAGATAGATAGATAGATAGATAGATAGATAGATAGATAGATAGATAGATAGATAGATACTTTAATAATCCCTGTGAATTCCTGGGAAATCCCTGGGAAATTGGATGTTTCAGCAGTGGAAAAGTGCAGCAGCATGCAGTGGGAAAAGAGTACAACAGAATAAGGAATATACATAATAGATTAAATTAAATTACAAGAAATAAATAATCCAATCCAACTTTATTTATAGAGCAGATTTAAAACAACAAGAGTTGTTGTGCTTTCCATTTCCAAGAGTCAAAGTGCTTTCCATTTCAAACAATACAAAAAACACAGCAGACAACACAATAGGACAATAGAAGCATAATGAAAGATAATAAAAAAAAATAGCTACTCTGATACTTAGTATTAAAATGCCAGGGAAAACAAATGTGTTTTAGGTGGGACTTAATATAAGTTCAAGTTCAAAAGCTTTATTATCATTATAAAAAGTACAATGAGATTGTACTGTGCATCCTCTAAAAACAATACCTACACACACGCGCACACACACACACGAACAGACCAATATAATGAGAGCATCAGTCGTAGAAGCATTGCAATTGCACAAGTCCCATATTGCACCCATATCCCAAATTGCGTCCCATATTGCATCCACAAAACTCATGAGCACTCAGTTCCATTCTTATCACACCAGAAGATTGCACGTCCCATATTGCTTCTACGTATATATTGCACTGTCCCACACAGCTACTGTATAAGCCCCATCCAGTTAAGATAATGCGGTGGACGTAGGAGGGGAGTGTTTGTTCAACTCCATGATTTCCCTAGGAAAGAAGCTGTTTTTCAGCCCGGCCCTATAACGCCTCCCGGATGGAAGCAGGGAGAAGAGGTGGTGGATAGATAGATACAGTATGTATGCATCCATCCATCCATCCATCCATCCATCCATCCATCCATCCATCC
>NC_140254.1:13428321-13433321 GCF_949987555.1 Borostomias antarcticus
TAACCTGTGTCCTCAGACAAACTAGGCCTTGCCTCAGACAGTAGTAGATACACTGTAACAGGCCGTTCGTGTGTGATCATCATCAAGTCACCCCTGAACCGACCTACAACCATCAAGTGAAAAAGTACCGATTTCAGATTGGTGCTTAGGGACAACTCTAGCCTTCCCAACCATCACACACACCCCTGCAGAATGTGCAATGAATGTGTCCCTGTAGGCTTATTAGATGGGTCATCTCCAGCACTTCTGGTTCGTTTCTCAGTTGATTTGTCATCTACAGGTATGAAGGTTAAAAAGCAATTACCCTCCATGCCCCTCTCTAAAATGCGGGCTAATGCTGCGTTCTATTGTACTCGGGACTCGGAAAGATCCGACCTCTGACACGGAAAAGTGCAATAGACCGTTCACTTAAGTCGGACTTCCAAGTCGGGAACTCGGGTGACATCCACCAGGTCCGATAAACACACCTGACGGCGGCGAACACACACATGTTGTGAACGGTAAGCAGAATTTTCATTTCCATCCATTTTTACTTTATCTTACCACGCTTTGTGTTTTTGAATGACTTTGTAGCTTTTGTAACAACTTTGTAGCTTGCATGTCCATTTCCATTGAGTTGAGCATGTGGTACTAGCCTCTTTGCTGTGGGTGTCCATGTTTTCCCAAGCAGATGCAATATAACGGATTTAGATTGGAGGTCGGAACTACTGACGCAGTACTAGTGACGCAGAACTACCGACCTCTGACGTGCAATGGAATGCAGCATAACTTTGTGAGAGACCCAAATCCAAAATGGCTGCCATTGGCCATGTTGGAAATTATCTTTTCAATGGTTTGGTCTAGAATGCTGCACAGTACATTATTTCTGCAACTTTTTGGTGTCGAGGAATTCATAATTGATGTCGTTTTGATCATTTCACCTATTTTTCACATTCAAATCCGTCCTGATGAAGGTCTAACCAAACGTTGGCAGATTAAAAGCAGAGAAAAAGTGTGTGCGGGAGTATCATTTTTAATTTGAAAATTTTAAGGGGATTTACTCCCAGCACCACAACATTGTGAGAGTGTGCATGTTGATATTTTCACTTCAATCCAAGATAGCTGCCGATTTTCATCCCCAAAAGGTCATCATAGAACCTTCATATTAGGCTTGAATGAAAACTCTGCTCATGTTGAGTTATGGGCTATGGGCAGAGGTCGTGGGAAGACTCTTGTCTAGAATTTTGTGCGCGGGCCAGTCATTCTCCCGGCGCTGTGAGCTTGATTGGCCTTTATGATTGGCTGTTCAGATGCAGTTGGATGGCACCGGCTCCAGCCCTATGCTCATGTTTTGTGGCGCTTGACTCCACACTAAGATAAGGATAGTGAAGGAGAGACAACTGATACAGCAGATCTACTATTACTGGGACGTGTCATTCTGACATTCACGCAACGGCAAGCACGGTGGGACAACCTGAACAGTTATGGACAAGGCATGAATAAAATAGAGTGCTCCATCATACAATTCATTGAAATAATGTTCAGCTATTAATATTTCAGCAAATTGACATCTGCCACGTGTGCTGCATCTCAATTCTACATCAAGGCATCCTCTATTCCTCCCGTCTCCTTCAAGGAAGTACAGTAAGGCTACGGCCTTACTGTACTGTAAGATGTTCACTGTCTGTCCAACATCCTCAGATCAGTTCAAATGAAAGAGAGGGAGAGGAGAAGACAAGACAAGACAAGACAAGACAAGACAAGACAAGAGAAGAGAAGAGAAGAGAAGAGAAGAGGAGAGGAGAGGAGAGGAGAGGAGAGGAGAGGAGAGGAGAGGAGAGGAGAGGAGAGAAGAGAGAAGAGAGAAGAGAGAAGAGAAGAGAAGAGAAGAGAAGAGAAGAGAAGAGAAGAGAAGAGAAGAGAAGAGAAGAAGAGAAGAGAAGAAGAGAAGAGAAGAGAAGAGAAGAGAAGAGAAGAGAAGAGAAGAGAAGAGAAGAGAAGAGAAGAGAGGAGAAGAGAAGAGACCAGGGTCACTTGACAGTGTGATAAACACAGCAGGCTCTTCTTGTAGCTATGTCATGATCTTTGCTTGCTCTCAGATCACCAGATGTTCTGTATCTATAGAAAAATATGTCCCTCTAGCAGCTTATGCAAGCGGACTTACTCATCGCAGCCCAACTGTACTCTGTTACCGTGGAGACAAGAGGCGGAAGGAGAGCGCTTGGTGTTGGCATCGCCTGTTTCTATTCTTAAAATAATCCAAGTCAACTGATTGTCATGTGTCCCTCGCTGGAGTCTTCAACTGCTGTTCATACACACACAGTCACACACACATGCACACACACATACGCGCGCACACACACACGCATACACACACACACACACACACACACACATATGTGAGCGCACGCACAGCCTTAGCTTCAACAACAGTGTGTGTATTCACACTCCCAGTGTGACCCCAGACCCAACACCATACAGTATTGCCATTTCACGGTGTGGCGACATTTGAAGAGTTTATCTGCTAGCCAGAGTTCATGTGGTCTGTGGGATTAGCACAAGGCCTCAAATCAATGAAGACATTTGTTCACAGACAACGCACTAAAGTTTCCCCCCACGAAACCACGACATCTGTCTTCTGTTGTATTGGGATTATTTGGGGGAAAAAGTCTTGTGATAAATGTATAATTGGATTTTTAAAACTCTGTTGGGGAACGTTCGCCCAGACAAACTCAGATGAACTCAATACACAGAAAATAATATGATAATAGTGTGCTGTAAGAACCAGGGATTGGTTGACAACATGATCTATTGATCTGGCGATGTGATTCTAACATAATGCAAGAGGAGACTCAATCTAACTGGCTTCATGAGCTGGTATTCCAGTGTTTCTTTCTTTCATTTTGATGTCGAACGAGATTTCCGAAACTCATCTCAGTCAAACAGCATAAACTAGGCTGGATTCTGGTCTCAGACTCTTTGTAACATCTATATGGTGCAGTCATCAAATCAAGCAATCAAGTTCTTGTTACATCGTAGATATCATCTACAGTATGTCGCAGTGAGGAAAAGCAGTGCCCACTCAGAGAGTGGCGTGGGCGCTGGGTAAACACAAGAAGCCATTCTCTGATGCCGAAATAATGAAAGAATGTCTGACTGAAGTGATGGAGACCATGTTTGAAGGCAGAGGAAATGACAGGTAGCATCAAGCAAATCCCTCCCTCGGATTCCCCAGCAACCAGAAGAACTGCCTTCTCTCATTAGGCAACAGTGTTTGACACTATGTAGCTGACTATAGGAGAGGAGAGAAAAGGAGATAGGAGGGGAGGAGAGGAAACAGGTGGTCAGGAGAGGAGACAGGAGGAGAGGAAGGAGTCAAGAGGAGAGGAGACAGGAGGAGAGGAAGGAGACAAGAGGAGAGGAGAAAGGACTTTGGACTTAAATTCTTGAAATGGTTTGATTCACCTTTGTTGTGTGTGTGTGTGTGGGGAGGTGATTTATATTAGAATTATTTTCTTAAGAACCTTTTTTGCATGTTTCTAACTGTATTGTACATGTCGTTGTACTCAAACAGAGCAGGGATGAGTTTCCCAGAGGCATCGTAACGCTACGTTCATCGTAAGCTACGGCGTTCCTCGTAGCGCTACAATGAACGTAGCGCTACGATGCCTCTGGGAAACTTAGCCCAGAGCATGCTGGGAATGTGTGAGGGGATGTGGCAGCAACATGTGGCAAGGGGGGTTCATATCACTTTACCGGCTCCCTTCATCCTCCTCCATGAAATAAAGATGATGCCATGAAATGGAATGGAATGTTCTTCTGCTTCTTCTTCCTCTCCACAACCTGCCCCCAATGTGCAGTCAGCAGGTAAGCTACCAACGGCGACATCACTTCCTCCTCCCTGCACCGTCCTCTTCCTGTGCGTCTGACTGGCCTGCAGAGTGGTCCCCCAGTGCACCTTGTTGTGTCTGAGTCAATTTTGGTTCTTCTTCTTCTTCGTATGGGTTTGATGTATATCCTTTCCCCCCCAGGCTCGGGGCCGAGGGGCTATCTTTTTACCACCCCGAGCCTGGGTCAGGGGTCACCCGGGCTATATATCCGGGCACACCTCCAGGATCCATGTCACCGTTTTGTCATCCACAACCGTCAGGCCATGCATGCTGTTGGGTGTCAGATATTATGGTTGCCTGCGGTCGAAGTGTTGCTCAAATTGAAGAGGGTTGATTCCATCCTAAGGTTCACATACAACAGCCAAGACAAGACACTAATTTTACAATGTCTGTGTCAGAATCAGAATCAGTTTATTGGCCAGGTACTTTACACAGACTAGGAGTTTTCTTTGGTTAATGGTGCGTAACACTGATGGAGACGACATTAGACAGGGTGCAGGGACAAGACGGGACAGTGCTGTAATAGAGGAATTCAAAACTACTGTATCTTTATTATTTCATGTCTGACACCAGCGTAACCAGAACGTCTGTGAATATGTTTGTGGAACATTTTTACATGAACACCCTTTCTCTCATCAATGTAAAACTGGTTAGCTATTGTTTATAAGGAAGGGGGTTGTTCAGCGATTTTTACAACTCTTCTGTGTCCTAGCAGCTGTTTTCCAAGGCCATAAACAATGCTTTAAGCAAGGTAAATGTTGTAATGATTCAAAATGTTCTCAGTGGATTCCAGCACAGTATGCATACACAATGCACATAGTAGCCTACTGTATGTCATAGCTCGAGAGGCAGAGCGGCTGGCTGGGGATCACAAGGTCCCCGGCTCGATCCCCGGAGTGTGCGGAAGTGTCCTTGAGCAAGACACTGAACCCCAAAATCGCTCATGTGCGGCACGGTGGCGTAATACTAGCCTGGTACGACCATCCCGTTCTCGCGAGCTCACATTCTGTTTCACTAACGCAGAACGGTCTGGCCTTCGCCTCCTCCAGAGCGATTATGCCAAAATCCAGACCATACCAGGCCAATCAGGGACTGCGTTTTAACTGCTGTCCCGCCCCACAGTGGAAAGCA
>NC_140254.1:13440821-13460315 GCF_949987555.1 Borostomias antarcticus
TCCGAAGAAATAATGTTGAAATGCAGCTGGATTTGAAAGGTAGGCTAATGCGCTGGCCCCACCCACCTGCCCATGTTTTGTGATGCTTGACTCCAAACTACCATTTACCCAGCCTGGCCCGTAGCCAGGGGGGGATCGGGTGGATTGAACGAACCCCCCCTCACGACCAAAGGTCCCGAATTTAAGACCAAAGGTCCGCCCCCCCCCCCCCGGCCGACAAATCGTCCACAAATATAAATAGTCCTCCCCCCCCCCCCCGTGAACAACTCACACACCAATCAAAATAATCTGTCACCCCCCCGTTCCCCCCCCCTTTCAACAACTTGCCGGGCGGCAGGATCTTCGGGAGAAATGCGATAAGGTCCACTTTTTGAAAAAAACTAACCCCCCCTTCCGCAAGGCTGGCTACGGGCCTGCTAGCCACCATCATTACCTTCACTACATGATTAACGATCAGAAATCACTGGAATTTGAGGTCGGCCCTACAGTATTTCACAGTCCTAATTCTCTAGCAGAGAAGTTGAGTTGCATAGTGAGTAAGGTACAGCTGCTCCATCACATTATCTCACAGGGATGTTTTGCTGACAGTAGAGATGAGATCCGGGGGTCGAGTTAGACTGCGTTAGCGTCTTCGTTAGACTAGTCAGACTGGTGCTCTGATATCTGTGACATCTCATCCAGCAAGATTTACAGACAGTCCTGATGAAGCGTTTCCTCTCTCACTGTCTACATCCTGTACAGACGAGACATAGGCCCCTCTCTCTCCCTGTTTCTCTCTCCCTCCCTCCCTCTCGCCTTCTCTCTCTCTCTCTCTCTCTCTCTCTCTATCTCTCTGTCTATCTTTCTCTCTGTATCTGTCTGGCTGAAACACACACACACACACTCATGTTCTTACACACTGAGGCAGAGAGAGGGAGTTTATATCCTGGTGTCATTAGATTATCTTTGATCTGGTCTCTGCAGGGTTACCATGGATATCCTGCCTGAGGGCTGTCAATCGGATCAATGTCCAATAACGTCGATGGACAGCTCTAAAGCCCGCCCTCTGGCCTGGTCCGAGATCAATATGATTACCAATGCAGCGCATCCGCTCCACGTGAAGTTAGGGCCATCACAAGAAGAGAGGGAGAGAGAGAGGGAGAGAGAGAGGGAGAGAGGAAGGGAAAGAGAGAGAGGGAAAGATGGAGGGAGGAAGGGAGAGAGAGAGAGTACGTTAATTGATTATTTTCCTCATCTGCACTGAGGTGAATTAATTTGACAGCTAAAAGCAGACAGAGTGTACGGTACTGTAGGCAGATATTGGCCCATTTTATTTGCCCAATCTGGTTCTTCAGATCAGTGTTTTGCATAAAGAACATTAAAAGAACCATTTGAGACTTCTGACAGGAGCGAGCTCCGTCCACCGGGATCCCAGCTTTGGTCTGGACTGAAGGGACCGCAGTAGGGGCGCTTGAGGGGACACATTTGGCGTGACACCACTGATGGGGAGCCTATTTGGCGAGACTCCGCCGTAGGGACACTACTCATGAACATAAGTCGTTTCATCTTATTTCCTCTCATCTCTGAGCCTCATCTGCAGTATGTGTGTGTGTGTGTGTGTGTGTGTGTGTGTGTGTGTGTGTGTGTGTGTGTGTGTGTGCGCGCGCCATTTCTGCCAAGGGCATATCACGAGGCTGGCAGTCATGTGGCTTTTCAGTGTTTGATCAGTCGAACAGGCAACACACACATAGCACACACACACTCACACACACACACACACACACACACTTATAGTACAGTATATGCTGTATAATCATCTGGGTCATCTTGTAATAATGTAGAAGAAGTTACCAGTTGTGCAGCTGAGACTGTCTGAATCTCTAATGAAACCCTATTCCCTGTGCGCTCATCCTAGTGCACTACTTTCTCCCCAGTCCATGTGTACTCATTCTAGTGCACTACTTTTTCCCCACTTTGTCCTAAGGGAAGGGAGATGGAGCTGAGTGCGTAGTGTACATCAGTAGTGGGTGAGTGTTTAGTGCATGTTTTTTATTTGACCTTTATACTTAACAAGAGAGACCTGGTCAAGAAAGTACCACACGATTCAGACAGGCCACACAAAAGCATTCAGTTCAACACAAACAGTGACAGATTTAAACAAAACCCATCCGTTTTGGTCTCTCATGTTGCTCTCAAGTTGTTTTCCTCCATGGCTCCATGTATGTGTAGTGTGTAGTGTGTAGTGTGTAGTGTGTAGTGTGTAGTGTTCAGTGTGCAGTGTGCAGTGTGCCGTGTGAGGGAGACTCCTCAGACAAGGTCACGCGCAGCCGGGTCTAAGTGGATGAGGGTCGAGGTCCTCTTAGGTCTGTGGAGGCTGACTGACTTCTGAACACGGTGCCGGATATAGATAGAAGGTCATCCGCAGGCTAGAGGTTAGCGATTCACTCTCTCTAATGGGCTAGAGCAGGGGTGTCAAACTCAAGGCCCGGGGGCCATTTCCCTCCTCCCCCCCGCTCTCTGGCCCCAACATGATGCCAAATATATAATGTGATCCGGCCCGTCAAATTCTTTTAAAAAATGTTCTGGTTGTTTCATACCTATTCAAACTACCTATTAATATTCAATTGATATACAAATAAAACCCCAGTTCTATAGTATTGGAAATCTGAACGTAAGTAATGGAAATAAAAAAAACTCCATAAATATTGTGCATTCTTGTTGTATTTAAATGTTGAAGTGGCTCTCCTATGATATGACAATACCAGCAGTGGCCCCAAGCCAGTTTGAGTTTGACACTCCTGGGCTAGAGAGTGATGGGGAGAGGGAGGGAGAGGGAGAGAGAGAGAGAGAGAGAGAGAGAGAGAGCTTTCTATGCCATTAAGCAATCTTCAAACATAAAGTATACCTGTTAGAATCTGGCTCAAAATATTCAAATCTATAATTGAACCTATTTTACTGTATGGTAGTGAAGTGTGGGGTCCTCTTGTAAATCAAAAAATAATATAACAAACACCCAATGGAAGCCCCACACTGAGATTCGCAAGAGTATTCTCAGAGTCCACAGGAACACCCCCAACAATGGATGCTGAGCTGAGCTAGGCCAATTCCCCCTTTTAATTAGTATACAAAAAGAGCAATCAAATTCTACACCTAAAACACCTAATACCTAAAAACAAGTGACCCCAATTCCTACCATTACCAAGCTCTCCATTGCCAAGAGGAGAACATAGAGACGAGTCCCCTCAGCCAGCTGGTCCTGAGGCTCACCTCCTCTAATAGCACAAGGCTCAGGACAGCCCTCACACCATCTGGACCAACCAAATCATACATAAAGAAAAAGAAAATGACCTATTATTAACTATTGGACACCTACTGTACCACAAAAACTCAAAACAAACTTCAATGCTATTTGTCTCTAAACAGACCGCACACGGTGGCAAACTATCTGAGTGCCGTGAATGATGAGAAATGAGAAAGACATGAACTATGTACAGACCCAGTGATCACAGCCTGGCCATAGAGACTGGCCCACACAGGCAGACCTGGCTGCCTAGAGAAGACTCAGCTCTGTCCACAGAGAGCTGGAGACAGAACATGTCCTGCTATAATGTAGAACATACTGTACAGTATGAAGATATTAGAATCAAATGCTTAACAAAAAGTAAATGTAAACTCAAACATGTTGATACACTCTCTGACCAGTCTAAAATGCAACATATACTTGGAGAACATAGTGTCAGTGCCATATAAGCAGCAAGATATGTGAGTGCATGTCACACCCAAGAGAAAACCAGCACAACAACACATAACAATCTCCTCACAGCTCACACTCTGCCTTTTCATTCATTTAATTAATTCAACTCCTCTACTTCATGTGGATCTATTATTTGTTTATTTATTTATTTATTTATGAAGTCTCCGACGTAAGTTCAGGCGAGGCACGAACGTCACGGCCGGGGTAATCGGCAGAGGTTAATCAGTCACACCCCGTAATGATGCTAACCACCAGCTGACTGTCAGCTGTCATAGCATTGGTCAGCTCGCTAGAGCGCATGTATTTAAGCTGTCAAAACATGTCATTGTTCGCGCTTGCCATTACTGCTGGTTGTGTATTTGCATGCTCGCTGCTGCTGCTCCTACGCCCACGCCCTTCGCTCGTTCTCTTGCCATTACTGCCGATCGCTCGTGTCTGCGCGCCCGCTACTTCCGCGTTCTCTGCTCTTGCGTTCATGTTTGTGTTTTGGTGCGTTTGCTACCTGCTGCCCACGATGTCCTCGCTGCTTCCGCGTTCTCTGCTCTTGCGTTTCCGTGCTCACGTCTGTGTTGGTGCGTTTTTTTTTTTGCTACCTGCTGCCCGCGTCGTCGTCTCCGGTCCGTGATTTGGGGGTCCGTTTAGTGGCGTCGTGGTGCGCCGGCTTCCGAGGCCGAGGAGCACGTCCCTCTGTAGCACCGTTGTGCCGTAATTGCGTATGGTTCAGTTGCTCGCATAGCTTGCGTTGGGAGTTGGGAAGTCCATTTGAAGCGTTGCCTCCGCCGCCAGCCACTGGGTTTCATTCATGAGCCGCTGATGTCGTGGGTTGTCCATGCCTCGTCTGCCGCAATTACTCAACTGTCGTAATGTACGCCGGGTGCTATTCACCATTGAAATGTTTGCAGTTTCGGGCGTGAACGTGCCTGTGTGGATTCTCGATATATAATCAGTTCATCAAAATCCTCCCCTCGTGGCTTGTTTCGTGAGTTCGCTGGCTGGTGCTGGCTGCATGACGGGCTATACTGCTCGCTTGCTAGCTAGCTGACGTTCGTCAAGGTTTCCCATATTGCACGTAGGGGTATCGTTATGTTTAGATTGCTAATACTAGATGAATGATTCTCACGTTTCAATTTTGTTGCAGCCCGAGGGTTCCAACAGAACTGCTGCTCTACTCGATAGCACCCATGATTTGCGAGTGCCGCCACGCAGCTGGCGTTAGCCGTTCGGTGTAGCTAATGCTAGCAGGTCCCGTTCAATCAATCTATCAAAGCTTTATTTGTATAGCGCATTTCATACCCAGAGGCAAAACAATGCGCTTTGCAGTGAACAAGGGAGGTGGGTATACGACCCAATCCTACATATTCTGGTAGGGACCTGACATTCAGGATCGCATTGGAATAGCTTCCGGAGAAAAAGACTGGCTCGCCTGTCTAGTAGGCCTGGATAGTATAGCCGAATTGCCTTCAGCCGTGTCCAAACCTAGTTTCGGAGACAACGACAATGATGATGCACCTTACCAATTGTTGCAGTTTATTGGCTTTCTAAATAGTTTGGGTCAGTGGCATCAGGCTACCGCAATGGTTACTTAGGGCAACGTAAACGGCCTGGTCTGCCCTCCTTTTGGCAGACGGTTCTGGACCAAACGATGCCCTGGTGCCCTCCTGTAATCCGCTGCCCGATACATGAGAGCTGGTCTAGCCAAGACCACATTAACCAATACGACTGCATGGTCTCGTTTCACTGCGTTCTGCTCCACATTTGATGTACCTTCATGCCCGTTAACATTTCGGTTTTATCAGCATTTATAGTCCATCGTGTTGAGTCCAGACAGCTGCGGCCTCAGTCGGTTAAAAGTGTCGTAGCAGGTGTACAATTTCACATGCGCTGCCTGGACCGCTTCATCGGCATACGAATGCTACCTCGGGCCCGGCGTCCAGTCCGTTTTGGATGCTCAAAGCGATGAGCGGACTGTAACCGTTGTGACACTGCGGATTTCACGTGGTTTGTGCGGATGTAGCCTTATTTTAAATGCATAGTGTAATTGCTCGTGAAACTATTAATTAATAGACTTATTAGTAAATTATTACATTTATTAATAGAATTTGATTTAATATTGGCTAATAATTATAATTATCTATTATTAATGCACTTCTATTATGCATCCATGGTGAAACGGCACGTTTGAGCTCCCCCTGCTGGCTATTCAGGTTCTTACAGGCTGCAATTGGCTTGCCGATCCTAGTCGGAGCGCTCTCGCCGACCCCTTCATGTATCATGTGGGCCTCGGAGGAATTATCGCCTAAAATTATCGAGTGGAAGCTAGTGCTTCCACTCAGAGTGCTGGTGTGTTATTTTGGGGGGTTTGCTGCATTCTTCGGTATTCCACTATGCGTCGGCTGGTCTCTGTGGCTCTCCGTGGTGACCGTGGGCCGAAACATCTCCGAAGGGCCATCCAGCGGTCCCTCCGGTCACCACGGAGGTAGAGACACTAGGCTGTATCTCCTTCGGACTCCACGAAGCGTCGGCCCGTGGAGGCCAGGGGCTATAATGTACAGCAGTCCCCCTGTGGCTCTCTTTGACGGTCTTAGTGGGCTGAGTTACCTCCGAGCGTCTTCCCGATCGCGGCCCACTCTGAACGTCATAGAGGCAGGGGGCTAGATGCCGTTCCCCCTTCTGGCTCTCTGGGCCAAGCGGCCCAGAGGGGGGGAACACCTAGATTGCCTCCCCCTGCTAACGCGCTTTCCACATCGGTGGAAGGAAGGGGGCCCCCCCCCGGCCAGAGCACACCGCCAAAATTCATATGCTATGTATTTATAGTTGCATGCTAATAATGGGTCAATTTTGACAAAAGTGATCTCGACTGAAATGTATTTATTTTACATGTAAGGGGGCTGGTTGGCTAGCTGACCCAAACGTAGGACCACGGACACAGACGGACAGTTCCAAGCCCAGAGGGCGGTGTAATACAATAGCGGCGGTACAGAGGGCAAGGCAAAGGGTAGTCAAGTTCAGGCAGGGGTCAATTGATCAACAAACAATGTCCAGAAAACGTAATCCAAGCCGTGGTCGAGGTCCGGGAAGAATGGGTCGGGGAAGCCGTGTGTCAGTCCAGGGAAAGAGCAGCAAACAAACCGGAATCACAAGGAATCTTAGGGAAGAACTGGCGACGAACGTTGGGAAGACCGGGTTCTTATAGGGGAGGTGATTGGATGAGTAGTGGCAGCAGGTGAGCCGCGCCCTCGGAGCTCGTTAGCGGAACCGTGTTCAGGTGTACGGGGGTGATTACGTCGGAGGGCGCGCAGAGCGCGCGCTGAAGTGGAAGGCCGTGGCGTGCGCGCTGCGGGAACGGTGGTGGGAGCTGGAGAGCGCCCAGGCGGAGGCGGAGCCGTAACATTACATGACATTTGATACATTTGATTTTGTATAATCTTTTGTTAATTGTCTCTTTATTGACATATTTTATGACCTATTTATCTGTTAGTTTACTTAATTGTTTTATCTTGTCATCATTGAATTGTTTATGCTTGATATTTTTCACCTGACATTCATGCCAATAAAGCATATTAAATTGAATTGAGAGGGGGAGAGAGGGGGAGAGAGATGGAGGGAGAGAGAGAGATGGAGGGAGAGAGGAGGGAGAGAGAGATGGAAGGAGAGAGAGAGAAGGAGAGAGAGAGAGAGAGATGGAGAGAGAGAGAAGGAGACTGGGGGAGAGAGTTTCTGTCACAATAGTTCAGACTGACACTGGTGTGAAGCGGGCACGCATGCACTAACACACTACAGTAACACACGCGCACATACAGAGACAAACACACACGGATACACACACACAAGTGCACACACACAACCGGGCTATCAGGAACAAAGATAGTCTGTCTGTATCGCATCTCTTTGTTCAGTGTATCACAGAGTGTATCACATCTCTTTCAGTGATGTTTAGCAATCGAGGGGAAGACATCGCACACACACATGTACACACACACACACACACACAACCAAGGTTCACGCATTCCTGAAATATCATAGCGTAGACCACTATGATCACAGACACTCAAAGCTTTGCACGAGGAAAATGAGAAAAGCACATTCCCTCATTATTTTTTCATGGTGTGTGAACTATTACTGTTATTCTAAGACCACTGATTCAAAACATTCAACCTCAGCCCCCCAAGCAAAAATCTGTTGCTCAAATATTAATGTTGACATTAAACAGGGCATATATTCATCTGCACTGGCTTCAGACTAAGGAAAATATATACTAATCCAGACATATCCTTTCATACATAAAACCTACAAATGTTCACCTTAACATGGGCTATACAATTTCACAGACCGTCCAGAAAAGCAAGACCACGAGTCTATATTCTAGTTCCTTCCTTGTCAGTTTGTTTCTAAATCAGTCTTGAACGGTTCTTCTTCTCTATGTCCCCTATTATTCAATATCTTCAGAGAAACCGTCGTGCAGAAATGTAATTCACAATATTACGAGTTCAAGGGCGGCTCAAATATCCCTCCCTTTTCTCTCTCCCTTTCATACTCTCTCTCTTATTCTCTCCCCTCTCTCCCTCTCCCTCTCTCTTTCCCTCTCTCTCTCTCTCCCTCTCCCTCTCCCTCTCTCTCTCTCTCTCTCTCTCTCTCCCTCTCCCTCTCCCTCTCTCTCTCCCTCTCCCTCTCCCTCTCCCTCTCCCTCTCCCTCTCCCTCTCCCTCTCCCTCTCCCTCTCCCTCTCTCCCTCTCCCTCTCTCCCTCTCTCTCTCTCTCTCTCCCTCTCTTTCTCTCTCCCTCTCTCTCTCTCTCTTTGTTACCCCTGCAGCGCAGAATCACAATGCTCATTTGCAATTGTCCTTTCATGAGGCACCATGCTCCGGTCTCAGCCTATTCTGTGTGTGAGTGTATGTGTTAGTGTGTGTGTGTGAGAGAGAGAGAGGAGATGGCATAGTGGGGGGAGGGGTGATGGAGAATCATAGTCCCCCCCCCCTCTCCTCTCCTCCACTCTGTGCATCTCTCCCTCTGTTTCCTTTCTTCCTGCTCACCTCGTGTGCGTATGCGTGCATGCGCGTGCGTGCGTGTGTGCGTGCGCAAGCATGTGTGTGTGTCTAAGGCAGATCAGCTGTGGTGTAACATTGGTGGTCAGTCTCCAGGGATGTTTTAGCCGGTTTGGACGCTGCCAGCTCTGTTCTATTCCTGAAGCTGGCTGCCCTTTGGTCAGTCCTCCTCTCCTCGCCCCTCCCTGTCCTCTCCGCTCTTATCATCGTCCCATTCTATCCCTCGCTCTCTCTCTCTCCCTCTCCTCTCTCCTATCCCTCACTCTCTCCCTCTCCTCTCTCCTATCCCTCGCTCTCTCTCTCTCCCTCTCCTCTCCTCTCTCCTATCCCTCGCTCTCTCTCTCTCCCTCTCCTCTCCTCTCCTATCCCTCGCTCTCTCTCTCTCCCTCTCCTCTCCTCTCTCCTATCCCTCGCTCTCTCTCTCTCCCTCTCCTCTCTCCTATCCCTCGCTCTCTCTCTCTCCCTCTCCTCTCCTCTCTCCTATCCCTCGCTCTCTCCCTCTCCTGTCTCCTGATCTCCTATCCCTCGCTCTCTCTCTCTCCCTCTCCTCTCCTCTCTCCTGCTCTCCTATCCCTCTCTCTCTCTCTCTCCCTCTCCTCTCCTCTCTCCTGCTCTCCTATCCCTCGCTCTCTCTCTCCTTCTCCTCTCCTCTCTCCTGCTCTCCTATCCCTCTCTCTCCCTCTCTCCTCTCCTCTCTCCTGCTCTCCTATCCCTCGCTCTCTCTCCCTCTCCTCTCCTCTCTCCTGCTCTCCCATCCCTCTCTATCCCTCTCCTCTCTCCTGCTCTCCTATCCCTCGCTCTCTCTCTCCCTCTCCTCTCTCCTGCTCCGCTATCCCTCGCTCTCTCCTCTCCTCTCTCCTGCTCTCCTATCCCTCGCTCTCTCTCCCTCTCCTCTCCTCTCTCCTGCTCTCCTATCCCTCTCTATCCCTCTCCTCTCTCCTGCTCTCCTATCCCTCTCTATCCCTCTCCTCTCTCCTGCTCTCCTATCCCTCGCTCTCTCTCTCCCTCTCCTCTCTCCTGCTCTGCTATCCCTCGCTCTCTCCCTCTCCTCTCTCCTGCTCTCCTATCCCTCGCTCTCTCTCTCTCCCTCTCCTCTCTCAGGCCAATGGCTGCTAGCGCCACAAACACGTGTGAGGTGATCTCCTCCTCCTCCTCTCCTCCTCCTCCTCTCTTCCCTCACTGCAGAGAGATGAGGACAAAGGGGGGAGAGAGGGATAGGAGAGGAGGAGGAGGTGAGAGACAGACGTGGAGGGGGGAGGGAGGGGGGGAGGGGGTGTTGAGGTGAGATGGAGAGTGTGAATGGAAGAACGACAGAAAGGAGGAGGATGGATGGAGGAGGGGCAGAGATGGAGAGAGAGAAAGAGAGAGAGAGAGATGTGTCAGGGAACAACATAAGCATGTGAGAGTGAGAGAAAGAGAGACAGACACACACACACACATACACACATTTTTGTTCTCCTCTCATCTCTCTCAGTTCAATTCAATTGGCTTTATTGGCATGAATGTCAGGTGAACAATATTGCCAAAGTAATTCTCTCTCTCTGTAACTTTCACTTTCTCTCCTGGGCTTCCCAAATCATGTCTTGATAACATCTCTACCACCCTCGGCCCTCGGGTGTGTGCAGAGCAGGTTGTACTAATGTCTGCTTATGATGGATGATATTGATCAGCTATGGGAATCATTAGTGAAAGCATAATTGCCCCAATATCAGTTATGTAGGCTGGGAGATACCCTGTCTCCATGCCAAACACTAGAGTTTAGAATAGAATAGAATAGAATAGAATAGAATAGAATAGAATATTTGTGTAACAGGTATATTGGAATTCTTGTCATCGCTTGTCCTACAGTGTCTTATCAGCACTTATCAATTCTGAGTTTCTGATGGCCAATCATTGTTTTCATTGCAGTGGTGTCATAAAGATTACAAGGTGTGGTCTGATTGGACGTCCTCACACCAGCTCTGAGTTTGGGTTCTATCAGTTGGTGGTTGGGTTCTATTAGTTGGTGGTTGGGTATAAAACGGAACGTAGACCTCTGTTCCCGTTCCCTTCTCTCCTCTCTTCTCCTCTTCTCCCTCTCTTTCTCCTGTCTTCTCAGTCTTTCCTTTCTTCTTAGCCTTTTCTTCCTTGGGCTCTCTCCTCATAGACCTTGGCCCCCATCCTCTCCTCCTCCCCCCTGCTGTGCACGCTCTCTCTCTCTCTCTCTCTCTCTCTCTCTCTCTCTCTCTCTTTAATCTCACATCACGATGGTAGAGTACGTAGGTAGGATTTATAACTTTCATTTATAACACGTGTGTCTTATAATTCATTCATTTGCAATGTAATAGACATTTGATCTTGCTCTAGTTTAACCCATAATCAACTACGGTAGTCTTTGCACCCTTAAGTAATGTAAAATGCTGTAACATAATCAAGATTGTAACACGTTTTAATATTAATACACTGTCCAGTATACCCTTCCTCCATCAGGCTAAGGGGTATTCGGGTTCTATTACCAATATAAAAACCCCAACAGTTGCACAGTATACTACAGAGACAGTATACTACAGAGACAGTATACTACAGATACAGTATACAGTACTACAGAGACAGTATACTACAGAGACAGTATACTACAGATACAGTATACTACAGAGACAGTATACTACAGATACAGTATACAGTACTACAGAGACAGTACACTACAGAGACAGTATACTACAGAGACAGTATACTACAGATACAGTACACTACAGAGACAGTATACTACAGAGACAGTATACTACAGATACAGTACACTACAGAGACAGTATACTACAGAGACAGTATACTACAGATACAGTACACTACAGAGACAGTATACTACAGAGACAGTATACTACAGATACAGTATACTACAGATACAGCCACTACAGAGACAGTATACTACAGAGACAGTATACTACAGAGACAGTATACTACAGATACAGTACACTACAGAGACAGTATACTACAGAGACAGTACACTACAGAGACAGTATACTACAGAGACAGTATACTACAGATACAGTACACTACAGAGACAGTATACTACAGAGACAGTACACTACAGAGACAGTATACTACAGAGACAGTATACTACAGAGACAGTACACTACAGAGACAGTATACTACAGAGACAGTACACTACAGAGACAGTACACTACAGAGACAATATACTACAGAGACAGTACACTACAGAGACAGTATACTACAGAGACAGTACACTACAGAGACAGTACACTACAGAGACAGTACACTACAGAGACAGTATACTACAGAGACAGTATACTACAGAGCGCCCTCAGGGGCATCAGTGCCTCAGGACGGAGTGTTGCGGTGGTGGTCTCCTCACCTCTCTTGACCCCAGAGTGACCTCTGATATTAGAACTTGTTGCTGAGAGATCAATGAGAGATCAATGGTTCCATCACCGGAGATACAAAGACGTATATATATATATATCTGTGCGTTAGCCAAGCTAGCAGTGCTGGAGAGGTCGAGTGGAGGGAGGCGAGCTGACGCTGGCGCTAATCCATAGATAGCTCACAACCTCCTCAGCTTCTCGCCGTTGCCATGAGGAGGAGAGGGTTTGTTTCCTTGGCAACCATTTTCGAAAGCCACTCTCTCTCTCTCTCCCTCTCTCTCTCTCCCTCTCTCACTCTCTCTCTCTCTCTCCCTCTCTCTCTCTCTAGTCTGTTTTTCTCTGGATGTGGTGTGATGCAAGAGGAACAGTGCTGGAGTCAATAGTGACACCATGCGTGGGGTTGCGGGTACAGTGTGTACAGTAGTTAGGGGGGGAGGAGGTGGGGGGGGGGGGGGGTGCGATCACTGGCACACGCCACCGGGACGGGCTCTCATCTAGGGAACGTGCGTCATTCCTTCCATTCTTCCTAGCCTCCTCCTCACTTCCTTTTCCTCTGTCACTGACTGCTCATCTCCCCTTGTGTCCTTCTCTCTGTCCTTGCGTCCTTCTCTCTGTCCCTGTGTCCTTGTCTCTGTCTTTGCTGACTTCCTGTGGCTATAGGTACGAGAATTAACCCTACCCACCTCTCTCTCTCTCTCTCTCTCTCTCTCTCTCTCTCTCTCAGGTGGCGGTGCTGATGCTGTAGCCTGTGCAGAGAGCTGACGAGCCCCCCGGTTGATGCAGTGAGCTGTTCCTAGACGGACAAACGCGAGCAAAGGTAGGAGCGGAGAGGGGAGAGACAGGACAATAACGCGCCAGGGCTTATATATAGAATAGAAGAGCACCACCACTGAGATCAGAAGACCGCAGAGACCAACCATATGGACCAGACTGAGAGAGGGGAGGAGAGAGGGAGGAGAGAGGGGAGGAGAGAGGGAGGAAAGAGGGAGGAGAGAGGAGAGGAGAGAGGGAGGAGAGAGGGAGGAGAGAGGGGAGGAGAGAGGGGAGGAGAGAGGGAGAGGGGGATGACGGAGAGTAGCGGCGATGGGAGGGCGAGACAGAGAGGGAGGGTGGTGTGGAGGAAGGGAGAGAGAGAGAGAGAGAGAGAGAGGAAGAGAGAGAGGAAGAGGAAAGGAGAGGAGTGGCAGACAGAGAGAGAGGAACGAGGGAGGGAGGGAGGAAAGGAGAGGAGGGGAGGGAGGGAGGGAGAGAGAGTGCAGCCACAGCATCCTGTGTGGTAGCTGCTGAATGCTAGAGATTCTCGGGCCACTGCATCCTCTGTCAGCTGGTGTCAGGTAGAGGGAGAGAGGGAGAGAGACAAAGAAAGGCTGATTCTAATAGTGGGTTAAAACAACAGGCTCTGAGGGTGTATCAAGCTTTGTATCAAGTGCGTGCGGCGTGCGTGTGTGTCCGTGTGTCCTGACCGCAGCAGGAAGTTCAGTGGCCAGTGGCCACCGGGCGCACTTCCTTATTTGAGCTGCAACGGTTCCGAGCCCCTCTCTGGTACAGAGAGAACCGCACCGTGCAAACGGGCCGACCGCCGGACGCCGTTGTATCGTATCGCGTTCGCTCGCCCATAATCCACCTGCAACTCCACAACTCCGCGCTGTCGTCCGCCCGTCTCTGTCCGAAAACCCGACGGAGGGGGACAAGGGCTGGAGGGAGGACCGGCAGGGTCAAAACGAGAAGTGGGGAGGGGGGAGGGGCCGGGGTTGAGGAACCTGCGCCGACGTCATGAGATAGAGAGAGAGAGCTGAAGACAGGAAGCCACAGAGAAACAGAGAGAGAACAGTGGGGGGGGGGGGCAGAGTGGAAGTGGGAAGGGTGAGAGAGAGAGAGAGAGAGAGAGAGAGAGAGAGAGAGAGAGAGAGAGAGAGAGAAATGGAGGGAGAGATAGAGATGCAGTATATATTCTGTGAGTGTGGTCTCAAGCCTGCACCCACCATCCCCCCCCCGTGTGCACACACACACACACCACTGTCACCACATCTCTGATAGCACATGAGGGAGAGAGAGAGAGAGAGAAAGAGAGAGAAACACATCTAGCGAGCGATTCGTGAGACAACAGAGAAAACAACATCTAAAATAGACAAAAAAAAACGAGAAGTGTGAGAAGAGAGTCAGACAGAGAAAGAGAGAGAGAGAGAGAGAGAGAGAGAGAGAGAGAGAGAGAGCTGTACCCTGCATCAGAGTCGCCGAGGGAGGGAGAGACCAGTGCTGCCGTCAGGGACTCGGCTGGTTTGAAGGCTTAACTGGGACAAACTGGGATTAGCCGGCGACGCTGCTCACTGACTCAACACACGACGACGGGGAGAGAGGAGAGAGAGAGGAGAGAGGAGGGGAGAGACAGAGAGAGGGGAGAGACAGAGAGAGGGGAGTGGAGTGACTCCGGAGAAGAACGGGTAAGAAGCGGAGGTGGTTGGGTGAGGATGCGTGGGGGGGTTCTTCCCCGGGACCGGCGGGTTTGGTGGAGGTTCTGTGGTGTGATCTGGTGCTGGACCCAGCAGGGGGTGCTGGGAGTTTGGCTGGTTCGGCCTAGTTTATCTCCACAAGATACTTACTGGTATCTAGCGGAACTGATTCACAGAGCTGTATCTGATCCTTGTTGCCCTAATGGGTCTTGAGGCCATAGATGTGTGTGTGTGTGTGTGTGTGTGTGTGTGTGTGTGTGTGTGTGTGTGTGTGTGTGTGTGTGTGTGTGTGTGTGTGTGTGTGCGCGCGTATATGTGTGCATGTGACAGTGTGTGTATGTGTGTGTATGTGTATGTGTGTGTGTGTGTGTGTGTGCATGTTTGTCTGTATCCACACACAACGTATTCCTTGATGGCTGTTTTTCACGTCCCCTGCTGGGAGGGAGACGGTATCGCCAGGCCGACAGTTTCCTGGCAACCACCGGTGGAGCTCTACTTTCTGATTGGACCATAATGCAGGTCCGGCCCTGTTTGTGTGCTTGTGTACAGTATCTACTCTAGGTATGGAATTCTTTACTGTATTGATGTTTCCAGAACCCCCCCCCCTTTCCTTCCCTCCACACCAGGGCTTAAAAACTACATTATTTTTCAATCGGTTCGCTCTGAGCAGAACCACCATATTTAACGTTTCACTTGTTGCGAGCCGAGCCAGGCTAGCCACGGCCCACGAGGGCAAAGTCGTTCTCCGAGAGCCAGTAGGGACTTAATGTCAGTCAGGGCAGAGCCCACAGTTATAGCAGAGCCTTCGGCTCTGTGTCAGGGCACGGCTACGTGCGCTCCACCAACCAATCGGGTAGCGGTATTCCGCGGGGGAACGATACAACTGGGAAAAGGCTCAGCTTTTTTTTTCTTCTTTTTTAAAATATATTTTAAGTTATATATGCCTACTACAAAGAACGAAAAAATAACGTTATTAACCGGTTTTAAAGATTTCAAATTAACATTTCTGTTCTGGAACAATTAAAGACCATTTCGTTTTCGTTCCTGTTTCTGTTCCTAGTAAAATACCGTTCGTTTTCGGTTTCCGTTCCTTGAACCGGTTCGGAGCCTTGCTCCACACACACACACACACACACACACACACACACACACACACACACACATTCTTTCTCTGAGTGCTGCTGGTCCATACGAGGCTTGCATAATGGCCCAGCAGGTGCCCGTCTTTGGAATGCCCTTGGCAGCGTGCTTGGTGGCGTGGCGTCCGGTACGCTGCGCTATAGAGCAGGTGGGATGGACAGGACACGGGCACTGACCTGGGGAGACAGGCTTACTCTGGTGCTCCAGCTGTGACTCAGCATCCAGCTCTCTCTCTCTCTCTCTCTCTCTCTCCCTCTCTCTCTCTCCCTCTCTCTCACTCTCTCTCTCCCTCTTTCTCTCTCTCTCTCTCTCTCTCTCTCTCTCTCACTCTCTCTCTCTCCCTCTCTCTCTCTCCCTCTCTCTCACTCTCTCTCTCTCTCCCTCTCTCTCTTTCTCAGGACTTGTTGATTAGATGCACGGCGATTTATTGGTAATTGATACATTCGATTCGGGGTTAAAAACAGTCAAGTCAAGCCTCTTGAGAAAAAAAGGCATGTCCAGTAAGTTAGCTTATCTTAGCGCAGCGGGTAACTCTATCCCTCCCTCCCTCCCTCTCTCTCTCTCTCTCTCTACCTCTCTCTCTCTCTCTTGCTCTCTCTTTCTCTTTCTCTCTCTCTCGCTGGTGCATTGCAACACACATTCTGCTGAGTAACAGTAGAAAAGGACCCGTGATATGTCGTAAGCGTGCTAATGTTAGCCATAAACCAGGCTGGGTGTCAGGGGCTCCGTCCGCTGGGCTGGACTGGCACAGCAAACCAAAGGGTTCAGCAACAAAAGTGAAAGCGGGTTTGCAGACGCCTCATACCAGGAAGCTGGTTCTTCCGAGCGAGCCTCTCTTGACTTTCACTTCCTCAAAGATCTAGACTTCTCAAGAGTAGTTGTCTGCAAGTAAAGGAGGCAAGGAAAGGAGGCAAGGAACGGAAGCCATTTGCTACTATTGAGAACGTGGTCCATTGTCACCTGATGGTGGATCTGATGTGATCCATTGTTACATTGTACCATGCTACTTATAAGTCATTTTTATTTGAAGGCCTTGTCCACCCCACCCCCTCCCCCCCTCCCAAATAGCACTGAATAGCACTGTGACACCTAAGATCACAGCTCGGACCCCGCCGGCTGGTCCCACACGGCCCGGCATATGGCCCCCGTCACTTACACACACACACACACACGCACGGTGCCTATTACGAGAAACTTACAGCACCATCGCAACAATACCTAGCCTTATAACCGGCACTTACAGAAGCTCTACCCTCCCTCCTCAAAATGATTGGCGCCGACGGATTTTTGCATCGGTTTTCGCGTCAACGTAATTAGAAATCGATGCTGAAGTCCTCGTAGCTGGCGTGTTTAATCGATGCATAACAGCGTGCTACAGCTGAAGCTGAGCCCATGACGTGCTGTGGTAGCCTGCATTCTCGTCCGGGAACAGAAGAGGGAGAGGGAGGAGTAGAGGGAAGAGAGATGGACAGAATAGGAGAGGATGAGAGAGGGAAGGTGGGTTGATTAGAGGTGTAGATTGGAAAAGGTGTGCACAGAACCTTTGCGTCTGTTGTTCTCTCTGTCTAGAGGGGTGTGGAGACGGTAGAACCTGTTCTCTATGTGTCTGTTGTTCTCTCTGTCTAGGTTGCCAGCCATGGGGAACCTGATTAAAGTCCTTGGTAAAGATTTAGAGAACTGTCCACATTTTTTCCTGGATTTTGAAAGTAAGTGATCGCCGGGGTCCGAGCGTGTGTGTGTGTATATATACGTGTGTGTTTAGACGTGTTTGTGGGTATGTTTGTGTGTGTGTGTGTGTGTGCGTGTGTGTGTGAAGAGTGGCGGTTGAGAGGCTGAGGGGCGGGGTCTGAGAGAGGAGGGGAGTGCGGATGTCGATCGGTGTGTTGCATGCTGGGATGCGGAGGTATCGTGGGTGTGGATCGTGATTGTCAGGCATTTTCTACTGTCACTCTCTCTTTCTCTCTCGACTCTCTGCATCTCTGGAAGACAGCTCGGGATGAGAACTTTCGCCCACGCTGTATCTCTGCCTGTCTGACTGTTTTGTCCCTCAAAATGGCGGACATGATGTCAATCAGCCAATCAGAGTGTCCTACTATCCCCGTGGACCGCACGTCTTTTGCCTGACTGGCCCTGTGTGGTTCAATATACAGTATATGGGGGATTCACAGAAAGCAAAAGAAAGAGAGAGAGAGAGAGAGAGTGGGAAGAGAAAGTGTGTGTCCGTTTCCACGTTGTCATGGCAACCTCGCCCGGAGCATCGTTTGGCTTCACCACCGAAGATTCCATCGCATCCCCCCTCCCTCCTCCACCCCGAGAACCCTCACACACACCCTCTCTCTCTCTCTCTCTCTCTCTCACACACACACACACGCACACACACTCACATATGCACACATCAGCAAGCGCACACACACACACACACACACACGCCCCCCCCCCCCCAAAACACACCCCTCACCCCATCACCCACACACATGTCCCTCTCTGTGTTCCAGGAGGCTCATGGGAAACCTCCTGAAAGTGCTGGCTTGCGCCGAACTTGAGCATGGCCCGATAGTTTTCCTTGACTTTGAACGTGAGATCATTCGCTTCTCTTTTTTTTTGAGTTCTCTCCGTTTACCCCCCCTCTCTTTTGCTCTCCTTCTGTCATTCTCTCATTTTCGGCATAGTGATCCTCTCGTCCTCCTCCTCCTCTCTCTCTCTCTCTCTCTCTCTCTCTCTCTCTTTCTCCTTTCTTTTGCTCTTCTCTCCATCTCATCATCAGTTCTCTGCCCCTGCATGGGACCGGCCATCTGAAGGCCATTCAGCTCATTCAAGCACATTATCTCCCACTCTGCATTGCCTTTGAATGGAATGTCCTACATAGCATAACTATAAAGACTGAACGCTTGAAAATTAACCTCTTTATGTTGGTGAAAAAGACCCTCAATCTTCTAGAAACTGCCAGTGCAGCAGTAAAGCTGAGCTACGGCCGGCTAGAATGAGCCTCAGATGTCGGTCCCTCCATGATTACGTGATGAAGGTGTCTATTAGCCGTCATCTTCATCTTCATCGCTGCTCCTCCTCATCCTAGCTCTGCACTGCCCCTGCGGTATGGGAGTGATGACAAATGTGTGTGTGTGTCTGATGTGTGATGTTTCGGGCCGCAACGGATAACCTTCAACCTAACCAAAGCCCCCCCGCCCTTCCTGTTTAACAGATGGTTTCTTCCACTATACTTGACTGTGCAGGTGGGAGATTCCACTGCTGGTGTGAGAGGGGTGGCTGGTCTAAAACTAAACCATTTCTTTATTATTGTTTGTAGGCATTTGCAATATAATGTTAGTGCACAACTACAGATTCCTTGATTGATAATAAAGTAATAAAGATTATGAAATAAAAGATAATATAGATAAATATACCGTACATAAAGTAAACCAGAGCTCAACTGCTCCGAACAGCCCCTCCCTCCAGCAGCTGTGCTCTCCACGGATGGACACTCCTGTTACACAGACATCACCTCCATGACAACCAATCAGCTAATGAGACAATCAGCCAATCAACAGAGGCCCACAGTGAAGAGTCCACCCCCCCACACACACACCATAAACTAGCCAAACGATCAGCTAGGATTAACACATGCAGACAACGAGGAGGACAACAATATTATGACCTTACCAGTCTTCCCCATAAAACACTGACAAGATGCACGCATGCGCGCACACACACGCACACACACACACATACATACAGTACACAAATACTCTCACACACACACACACACACACA
>NC_140254.1:13460515-13487558 GCF_949987555.1 Borostomias antarcticus
CCCTGACCTCCTCCACAATGAAGCTAGCAAATGTGCTTTGTCCCCCCCTTGTGGTTAAATCAGGCACTCCTTGTTCACCGCATTGGTGAGATTTCAATTAGTACAGTACTAAGGACACAGGACCCAGTTTGTCCTTCCTTCTGGATATGTGGGAAGATCACAGACATCAAAGCAGCCTGACAGACAGGCGTCAGTTCTAGCCTTTATTACTAGCAAACATCCATTACCCTATAGCTTGCAGCAACAGCACTGCTCTAGTTAGCACCCCAGTATGAAGCATCTCTAAGCTATGGCTGCTTGCTTTGATCAGGGGACTCTCTTAGGGGTGTGTCTCAATACTTCATTTTGCTACCCTTCCCTCTCTCTTTCTTGAGAGTGAAAACAAGGTTCCCCCCTCTCCCGCTGTTAATGATGAGTGATGTATGTAGTCATAAATGAAATAAGGGGGAGAGGAGAGAAGGTGAGAGGAGGAGAGAGGACAGGAGAGGAGGAGAGGAAAAGTGCAGTGCAATGAAAAGACTGATGGTCTTGTCTGTGTGTGTGTGTGTGTGTGTTTCAGAATAAGACCTTGCCTATAGAGGACACCACAGACTGTCTGAGCACCATGGCCTGTGTCTGCCGCGTCATGCTGGAGACCCCGTGAGTAACCCCTCCATCTCTCTCTCTCACTCCGTCTCTCTCTCACTGTCTCTCTCTCACTCCGTCTCTCTCTCACTCCGTCTCTCTCTCAATCTGTCTCTCTCTCTCACTCTCTCTCACTTTGTCGCTCTCTCTCTCTCTCTCACTCCATCTCTCTCCCTCACTCCATCTCTCTCTCACTCCGTCTCTCTCTCTCACTGCTTCTTTCTTTGTCTCTCCTCCTCTGTCCTCCGAAGGTCACAGATTTGGAATCTGGTTAATGTCTCTTTAGAAGCATGTGGACAATGGAGGACCTTCCATACTCATGACCTCTTTTGCTCTCTCTCCCTCCCTTCTTTCTTCCTCTCTCCTCTATCCCTCCTCTCTCCCTCTTCTCCTCTCTCTCCCTCCCTCCCTTCTCTCTTTCTCCGTTCCTTCTCTTTCTTCCCCTCTCCCTCCCTCCTTTCTTTCTCCCGCTCTCCATCCTCTCCCTTCCTCCTCACTCCACTCCCCTCATCTCCTCTCTCTCCCTTCCTCTCTCCCTCATCTCCTCTCTTCCCACCCCTCCTTTCTCATTCTCCTCCTCCTCCCCTCCCCCTCCTCTCCTCTCCTCCTCTCCTCCCTCCCTCTCCTCCCTTCCTCTCCTCCCTTCCTCTCCTCCCTCCCTCTCCTCCCCCTCCTCTCCTCCCCCTCCCTCCTCCCCACCTAGTGAGTACAGGTGTCGGTTCACTAACACAGACACCATGCTGTTCTGTATGAGGGTGATGGTGGGCGTCATCATCCTCTATGACCACGTCCACCCCGTGGGGGCCTTCGCCAAGACCTCCAAAATCGACGTAAGGCGGCCGCGCACACACATTTTAAAAACTTTATTTAGATCTCCAAATAAAATTGACAGTTGAGGTTGAGATACATATCAAGAGACTCAACTGATTTGGACACCATCCAAACCAAACCTTGCTCATGTGTATTTATTCAGTGTATTTGCCAACACTCACACAGGCATATAAAACACACACACACACACACACAAACACACACACACACACACACACACACACGGTTTGCGACCTTTGTGTTCAGCTGTGCTTTGTTCTTCGCAGATGAAGGGCTGCATCAAGGTGCTCAAAGAGCAGCCGTCCAACAGCGTGGAGGGGCTACTGAACGCGCTGAGGTGAGACTCTGTGTGTGTGTGTGTGTGTGTGTGTGTGTGTGTGTGTCATGAGATTCCCAATAGGAGAAGGGGGGAGGGGCGGTCTTTTAAACTGTATGATGAAACAACCCCTCCACCCATGCTGAGATGAGAGTGGACGTATCATGTCTGCTTCTCTTTCTTCTAACTCCCTCTTACGCCCCTCCCCCTCTCTCTCCCTCTCCTCCTCTCCCCTCCCTCTCCCTCTCCCTCTCCTCATCATTACGCCTCCTGTTCTCCCCCTCTCCTCCTCCCCAGGTATACGACACGACATCTAAACGACGACAGCACCTCCAAACAAATCAGGGCCCTCCTGCAATGAGGGGGAGAGGAGCGGAGAGAGAGAGAGAGAGAGAGAGAGAGAGAGAGAGAGCACAGCAGGGAGGAGGAGAAGAGGACGGGGTGTGTGTGTGGGGGGGGTGGGGGGGGAGCAAACGCAGGTGGCTGACCCCAGAAACCTGTTTTGTTTACAACGAACGAAAAGCAAAACGCTCCTCTCTGGGTCCAAAAAGCCTGATAAAAAGAGGGGGAAAGTATATATATATATTGTCAGCTGTCCATCATTCTGTCTCTCATTTTGTAAAGAAAAAAAAAACTGAAGAGAAAATATAGAAATATGTAATAAAGAAGTGCAACACCACAACAACGAACAAGCAGATGAAACTAGAGAGGCGCTATGATACACATTCTATGGTCAGAACCAATTATAGTACTTAACAAAATAGGTTCATATTCCAAAACTCTGAAGAATATTTTTGCACTCACGTAAAAAAACAAAAAAAACATTTCTGTCTCTCAACTGAAGAACTGTATAGATCCAACAGAGGGACCTGGTTCCAAACCAATGCTTATGGCATTCTCCTCAGCACGGTTAGTAAGGACACGGGGGAGGTACAGTAGGGTTTATTGGATTGGAATGGGGCCCATACCATAGGTTTACTACATTCAGGGTGAAATCTAGTGGAGTTGAATCCCTCTCTCTCCTTCCATCTGCTCTGATCTGGACGGGCAGGCCAAGGAGGACAACACCGAACATATGCTTTGTCCTGATGAAGTGTGGAGAGAGAAAGAGAGGGATGGTAAGGAGGGAAGGGTGCTGCGTTAGACCGATAGAAACACCTCCTTTCTGCCTCTTCCTCATTAGCACACACCCCTCATCCCCCATGACCCCCTGACCCACCCATTTGCACCATGGGAAATGTGGTTTCCCCTTGGCACAGCGGTTGTAGTGTAAAGCCCGAGATGTTCTGAGGATACAGGACGTTTTGAAACGCTCCCCTCTCTTGGTGGCATTACCGCGGCGAGAACCTCCACTCTAGCGGTCTAGAAAATGGCCGCCCAGCTCAAAGAGGAGAGGGAGGGTGGTAGACGGGCTGAGAGAGGCATTCTGGGAAATCACAGCACACGTATTTCAGCCAGTGCCAAAGCTGAGAGGTTTATCTTTCTATTGCATCATGAGCCAGTAGAGGGTCGGGGGGGCGGGGGGTGGGGGGTGAGGACGGAGGTGCATCTAGTTATGGAACATCGCTTAATTGTTTGTCAAAGAGGAATCTCCCAGGGGAAATGAAACCCTGCTGAAACTAAAGGAGGAGAGAACGATAAGTCATCTAGGAGCAACGACAGCATCAGAGGACCTGCTAAATGAACACACACAGATATACAAACACACACACTGCATAGGTAGACACAAACGCATACAGAGGTCAGTCTATTGTTAACTGAGTGTCCCGGTGTAAATAAGTGATCGAGCCAAGGCTTATCTCATCAGGCATCAACAAAGCCACCTCGTGTTCTCGAGGACAAAATCACACAACAAACAAGAAAACAAACGTGCTTATGATCAACTAGAGATTATTTCTTTTAGTATGAGGCAAATTAAGAATTAAGTGATTGAATAAGTGGGTATTAAACATGAAAACATTTAAAAAAAGACAGAGGAGATAAAAAGCAGTGCTGTTCTTTGGATGTCTATAGCCCTTAGTCTAACTTCATTTGATCTTATAATATATTTTCTATACAGCGGTATGCGCACAAGCATATTCTGTATAAATATATAGATGGCATGTTGTAAAAGTTCTGACAAAAATGTGTAAATAAGGTGTTTTTATTCATTTTTAATTGTTCAGTGACGCTGAAATTGGGTATGTGTTGTCTCTAAGAATTACCATGCGTTTGGCTTGGAACATCAGACTTGGCATAGTCATAGGTTTCAGAATTCTAAGTTGATATTGGCCAATGAAAATGAGGGGGTGGGAGGGGCCTAGGGGGGCTATCCATTTGCTTGTTATTTTGTACATTTTGTGCAACAATAAAACTTGTCATTTATTACATTCAACCAATCAGCGCACGAGTCTTTGTAGCAGTTTGTTAGTATCAAGACTGATGATTGGCTGTGACTTTCCAACTCGGCTAGTGCTGTCCATGGTGCTGATGAACCCCTCGGTGCGCTGTAGTCAAAGACCCAGGTTTCAACGTCACCATCTATTCCAGGATGTCATCTCCACCTGGTACGGGCAGGATGACAGGAGGCGTCTAGATGGACTCTATGTCAAGAGAGAAAAAAAAGACAGCTTTCTGAACGATTTCTAGGATCTCTCTCAAATTCAGACTGTCACACCTGAAACTTGAAGGCCTACTTGATATTACTCTAGTAAGTCAAATTCATTCAATAAGTCATTATTTTGTGTTCAGTATTTTACGTTCCATCACGTTTATCTGAAGTTGATTACCATTGTCCATTTGTGACTCAGTAGTCACACACTTCTGTTCTCCACCACCAGGGGGCAGCAGAGGATCAGAGAAGCGGTCCACACTCACTCCACCTAGAATCCCAGTAGAAGGTGGACTTCATAGTCTTAATATCATTCTTCATGCTTTTACAGCAGATTTCACTTCCTGTCCAACACTCTTAAAACAAATGGGTGAAATATTGAACCATTTGTAACAATAACAGAACCATTTCAGCTCAGGAAGGTATGCTATTTGGAACCATAAACGGTTCTATCTGACCAGAAAAGGGTTCCGTAAATAGAGAGCCTTACATACCTGGAAAGAGTTCTAAATGGAACAATTTTTCAGAGGGTTGTTTCAAATGGTTCTGTGTGGAACCCTCGTGTCTTTAGTAAGCAAGTTCACATCCAAATGAATCTATCACACTTATCAACTTCATCTTCACACTGTGATGACCTCAAATAGGCCAAACAATTACCATTGAAATTGCATCTCAATCATCAAGGGTGTAGGCACCCCAGTGTGTGTGTGTGTGTGTGTGTGTGTGTGTGTGTGTGTGTGCGCGTTGGGCTGGGGATGGTTGAGTGTTTAAACTAGGGCAGGGGAACACAGGAGAGTGTGTAAGGAGTTATATATGGAACAGAGTGCAGCAGGCAGTCGCACACACACACAGATACACAAGCACACACACACACAGATACACACGCACACACACACACAATACTGTACATGTAGAATCCTAGAATACCGCAGCATCTGGCCAGTATAATCTGGTTGGATTGGTGAAACTCACTCCTCAGTATAAATGTATTTTGGTGGCGTAGCCGGGCAGTGTTGAGGAGAGCTGGTCAGGTGAGTGTGGAAGTCAGAGGACCCCAGGTTGAACCCAGTGAGAGGCAAGTGAGGAGGGTGCACGCAATATTGATGAGAAAATGACAGTAGGACTGTGATTAGCAGGTAAATAAGCAGGTCTCTTTAACCGTCCTGTGCGTGTGTGTGTGTGTGTGTGTGTGTGTGTGTATTGAAGAGATGACTCAATGTGGCAAACCGCTGGAGGGCAAGCTAGAGGAGGGGAAGTACTTTCAGTGACACACACACACACTATCCTCTTTTGGGTTTTTGTGTGCACACGTCCTTTCGTTTGTGTGTACAGAGTCCAGTAACAGTTCATGGGTAGGGCTTGGCTCCTGGCTGTCTGTACAACATTACTGTCCTATGGGGTAAAGTACGTACACACACACGTGTACACACACACACACACACACACACACACACGTGTACACACACACACGCACACACACACACACACACACACACACAGACACCTGATGCCCCACTCCCTCTGTACTTTGTTTGCTTTGGCAGTTGGAACGCCAACTCCAAACCGCCAAACGGAACTACGGAGCTGAGAGGTAATGAAAAAAAAAGTTCCCTGGAAGAGCGTCCTGGCGGCCATTAGTCTTTGTTCCAGCCTATCGTATCTGCGCTGACTCACCGGGCCGGGCCGATAGCTGCTAACCGCTACCAGCCTGGCTTATCAGGTTCATGTGTTCCAACAGCTCCTTCTACAACTCCAACCGTCCATCTCCTCCTCCTCCTCCCTCCCTCCCCTCCTCCTCCTCCTCCTCATCACATCTCTTCTGGCTATGAAAAGAGCAGGTGTTTTTTGTGCGTGGCGACGCACCAAAGTTAGCAAATGTCCGGTTGTCACTCCCTCCCTACCTCTCGCCCTACCTTCCTCCGTCGGGTTGTTGACCTGCAGTTCTATGTTGCTACCACAAGAGGCAGTGGTTTTTTGTGCATGGCTGTAAGCCAGCGCAACTAGGATAGTTTTTGTCCGGTTATCCCTCCCTCCCTCCCTCCGTTAAATGTTGACCTGCATTTCTCTATTGGCACCACAAGAGGCAGTAGTCCTAGCACACAATATAAAGAAGGACACCAACATCAACCCCCCCAATCTCCACTGCACAAGTAGAGTAGTGGTGAAAGCATAGGACTCCCACCCGGGAGACCGGGGTTCAAGGCCCCGGTGGGGATGACTTTATGGGACTATACCCCAAAACTCCACATGATCATCCTTTCACTCCAACCTTTGCCCCTTGCCTTAGAGGTCAGATCCTGTCCCAACCCCAACCCTTATTCTAACCCCAACCCACACTAGGGACTAGAGGAAGCACACCAAAACCAACCTGCTGACCTCCACTGCACAAGTAGAGTAGTGGTGAGAGCATAGGACCCCCACCCAGGAGACCAGGGTTCAAGGCCCCGGTGGGGAAGACTTTATGGGACTATACCCCAAACCTCCACATGATCATCCTTTCACTCCAATCTTTTTATCCCTTACCTTTGTCCAGAAACAGAAGTAAACCAATTACAGCAAAATAGCTAACATTACAGGAATCATCAGTGTAACTGCCCTAGCCACTGACTGCTACCATTAATGTTATGGAAGCTGCTGCTAGTTGTTGTGAGCTCATGAGCTAACTGGCTATCCCGCTCTTATTGTGCAGGATTAGCATTGGAAGCATTGGAACTGATGTGTCCAGGCGACAAGACCTATCTTAATTTATCAGACATTATTTCATGTCATTTCTATTTCAGTGGCATGACTAGCTTCCGTTCGACCAGTCCTGAACAGAAACAAGCCAGCCACGCACATAAGCCAGGTTGGACCTGGCCTGTTTTTTTTTTTTGTGCAGCGAGGAATCTGTTTTCACCTGCTTGCTCAGTCGGACCAAGAAGAGGCGGGAGTGTGTGTGTGTGTGTGTACTTTCTCCCGTGCTGAGTCATCCCTTCAGTACTCAGGAGACTCGTTGCCAACAGGTCTGGCCGCGCGCGCGCACGCACACAGACACACACACACACCTCGGTGATTAGCAGCAGGACTCCTGTTTGAACATCCACTATATCACCAGGCGTTGTTTGATTTATGCACCAGGACCGTTGGGCCACACCTCTCTAAGGCCTGGTCGCCACTGGTTACGAACTGCCACACACACACACACACACACACAACACACACACACGTGTCTGTGTCCACAACAACACAATGTGGCCACATGTTTCTGTTTGTTTGTGTGTGTGTGTGTGCGCGCACACATTTGTGACAGTCACACAATAACAAATGATGTAACCGTGAGCTCCACTGTGCCACTTTGGACGAGATACGATCACAAAGACACGACCTCCTGACTAGGAGCAGTCAGCTGAGACCACAGGGCTGAAACCCTCCACAGCCACCCGCGGGTTACTCAGCTCAGCCCATGACTACTGTTCAGCACCGGATCAAATCTCACTCAACTCTAACTGCCCCAGTTTGGGTTCAAGACGGTTTATGTACGGGACACAGCTACCGTGTGGCCTAAAACACATCGTGTAGGTTACTGGAGAGCTTTTCCTCTCATAGACAAAGAATGTTTTTTATAAATAAATAAAAAAAGACAAATAAAAAAAGACTAAAACAATGTCTTCTGGATGCAGGATTTACCTGGGCTATTGGAATTTCAGCAAATTAATACTGGACTGAGAGTACATCTATTAGCTCAGTGGAGGGAAGCACACTCCTGCTTTGGGCAGCTGCGCTTGTGTGTGTGTGTCTTCATACGTCTGTCTTCATACGTCTGTCTGTAAAACAGCTGTTACGCATGTTCTTTCAGTCAAAGTTCTAAAGTTACCATTACGGGGTTGCATAACAGTGAGGCATTGCGCCAAGTGCCTTGACCATTACACACTCCCTCTCTCTCTCTCTCACACACACACACACAAACACACACACACACACACAAACACACACACGCCTTTCCATACCTATACCACACAGATGGCTGGGGTACTGAAAGAGTTAACCACTGCAGAGAGGGAGGCTCCTGGTCCCGCCCACTGCAAGGCTATTTGCATATCAGGCGGGAAGCTCTAGCTCTTTGTTGCAGCAGCAGCCAGACATGGCCCCTCCCCCAATGTCTGCACTGGCGGGAGAGAGCCGGTATCGGCGCTAGGCCACTAAACAATGCAGGCACACACACACACATCTGAGTGGCCACAGTCATTCCTGTGTATATATACTAACACACTGGCTGTTAAAGGAAATATTGTCCCCACACACACACACACACACACACACACACACACACACACACACACACACACACACACACACACACACACACACACACACACACACACACACACACACACACACACACACACCAACCGACACACGAATACAGAATATTCAACAAGAAGGGGAGGAGTCTTTCAGGGGAGAGATAGGGGAAATAGGATAAAAGATGGAGGGTATGGGGAGGGGGCAAAATCAATCAATCAATCAATCAATCAAAGTCTGTCTGTGTCTGCCTGTCTGTGTATCTATCTATCTTTCTATCTAGAGGCAGAGGGCAGGAAAGAGAGACAGAGAGAGCTGCAATGTTGTTATAACAAAAGGGCCATTGAATTGAATTGAATTGAAACCTTTATTGCCCCAGAGGGCAATTGAGGACACAGACATGCACACAGGAACCCCTATATGCAGTAGATGGATAGATATTTAGAATAATCCCGGTGTGGGGAAACTGGGCGTTTCTGCAGTGGAAAAGTACAGCTGTGGTGGGGAAAAAATGTACAGCAGAAGAAAGAATGTACATAGTACAGAATGTACAATGCACACAGCACAAGTATACATTATGGATGTGTATTTACATTAAAGTGAGTCTGTGTGCATGTGTGGGAGGGGGTGAGCAGGTTTTTCTGAGGACAAGAGGAAACACTTGAGGACAGGAGAGATGTATGTGTGTAGGAGTGTGTGTGTGTGTGTGTGTGTGTGTGTGTGTGTGTGTGTGTGTGTGTGTGCGCGCGTGTGTGCGTGTGTGTGTGTGTGTGCGGCGGGGGGGAGGGGCAGGTTTGTGGGAACAAGAGGAGACACTTGAGGACAGGAGAGATGTGTGTGTAGGAGTGTGTGTGTGTGCGTGCATGTGCGTGGGGGGGGGGGGCAGGTTTGTGGGAACAAGAGGAGACACTTGAGGATAGGAGAGATGAAACGGCTAGACTGTGGTGGGTGGGGGCACAGACAGATAGACACAGAATTACAGTACAGCTGTATGCCTGTCTGCCTGGGCGTCTGAGTGTGTGTGTGTGTTCAGTGTCCCGGGAAGGGGTTCACTGGGCTGCTGGGTAAACAGGAAGACCTCTCCTGAACCGGGCCGGGAGAGAGATGGAGGGAGGGAGTGAGTGAGTGGAGAGAGAGAAAGAGAGGGAGGGAGAGGGAGGGAGAGAGAGAGAGCGAGGGAAAAAGAGAGAGAGAGGGAGGGTGGGAGAGAGAGAGAGGGAGGGAGTGAAGGAGAGAGAGAGAGGGAGGGAGGGAGAGAGAGAGAGAGAGAGGGAGAGAGAGGGAGAGAAGGAAAAGAGATGGGGGGGAAAAACACGGAGCTGCCCCCACATTGCATAACCAAACAGGAAATCTGTTGCAGAGAGACAGGGAGAGGGAGGGAGAGGGAGAGAGAGAGGGAGAGAGAAAGAGAGAGAGGGAGGCAGAGAGGGAGAGAGGCAGACAGAGAGAGGGTGAGAGAGAGAGGGAGAGAGAGAGGCAGAGAGGGAGAGAGGCAGACGGAGAGAGGGTGAGAGAGAGAGAAAGAGAGAGAGAGAGAGGGAGAGAGAGCAAGGGAGAGAGAGAGAGGCAGATGGAGAGAGGTGGGGAGAAAGAGAGACCGAGGGAGGGAGAATCTATATGCATGCAAGGGCACACGCATGCACTGTACCAGAGACATCTCCCTGGAGGCATTTCACATCACATCAGTTTCTCTTCTTCTCACCCCATCCGTCCATCCGCCTACCTCCCCTGGCATGTCCCCTGTCTGTGACTGAAGGAGCCAGACAGAGAGAGAGAGAGAGAAGGCACAATGCCCTACTCCCACGGCAACATGAACTCACTCAACTCTGTTTCCTGTATGCTGCGAACACACACACACACACACACACACACACCAGAATTAGCTAGCTACAAGGCTAACTGGCTAGTCCAGAATTAGCTAGCTACAAGGCTAACCGGCTAGTCCAGAATTAGCTAGCTACGAGGCTAACCGGCTAGTCCAGAATTAGCTAGCTATGAGGCTAACCGGCTAGTCCAGAATCACAGAGGTGAACAAGGGTCCATCCATACGCCGTTGCCTAGCTGGTGTGCACATTTGAAAGACACTCTCTCTCTCTCTCTCACACACACACACACACACACACACACACACACACACACACACACACACACACAGACACAGACACAGACACACACACACACACACACACACACACACACAAATTCACAAAAGTTAAAACTAAACAAGAAATTAATCATCCTCTTCTGGATGGATGGAACACTTTAAAACTGCACTTTGAAAAACAGACCACTGTTACTTTTATTCGTTGTGTACCTGTTCTTCACTCTTGTTTTTCTGTGTTGTGAGCTGCATCTCAAACAAGCATGTCTGAGAACATTAAAGTTTTAGTCTGGGTCTAGCGGTCTCACTCAGAGATGCAGACGTAGACATGGCGAGCTGTCGAACACGCTCTGGAGAAGAGTGTCCTTAAATTGCCGCCTGTACCCGGCGAACTCCCTGAAACCCGAGTGCGAGGCGGCCAGGGACGTGCGACAGACGGCGTGCGTCTCCCAGTGTTCACGGAAACCGGAACGTCAGAAGAAACACGAACCCCTTGTTTCTTGAATGCGTAGGCTACTGTAGCATTAACAAGCGCACGCATGCATTTATGTACGGTGGGGTAGTCTGACTACGACTATGTGTTCAGGGGACATGAGCTAACTAGCTGACTAAGACCATTTAGTGTCTCTGACACACACACACACACACACACACACACACACACGACTGTTGTTCTCACGTTAACCCTGGGATTGTCTTGTGCTCCTGAGCCAGGGAGGAAAAACAATGACCCTCACTGGAAATAAAGTGCCTCAAACACACGCATACACACACACACACGCACACAAGCAAGCACAAGCCACACAAAAGCATACACAGATACACATATACTTTTGTCAAGGCTAATGAGACTTTTACAACCTCAGAGCCAGCTAGGGGCCCCTGTCAGCATAAGCAGATACAGTTGCACACATTACTGTGCAAAAAAAACACCAATACAACACACAAACACACAGTGTGAACGCCCAGACCAACCCTCGCCTTGACTCTGGTTTAATCTGAACAGATACAATGTTGACCGGAATGTGGCAGTCCACCTTGTTCCAAAGAGGACTTCTAGAAGACAATAATATAGCCTTGTGCAGTCAGTCAGTCACACACACACACACACACAAAAACACACACACACAAAAACACACACACACACGATAGCGTCAGCAAGCATTTTAGCACCACCTCTCTGATTAGCAGACAGATGGCTGAGTGTTTAGTAAAATGGGATTAGAGATTAGGATTATATACAGATCCCAGACCAGTTCAGTTTTCCCCTTCACAGACAGTCACTAGTAGATAGATGCCCAATCTCTCCAGCCTATATAATCTGGATGAGGAAATAACAAGACTAGATTTGAGAACAAGATTGATTGTTCCTGACAAGCACTGTGAAAACAGATCCATAGAAAGATACTATCTAGTCATAAACAGGGTGTCAGCAGTTCACAAAACATATTTGCTATGTCCCACAATGCCAGTCACTTGCATTGGATCAGATCTGAGCACCACCAGGGGTCGTAAGGTTCAAAGGGATAGCTAGCACAAATCCATGATAAAGGAGGGCACAGATGCATATACACTGTGTTACATAAACTGGCCCATAGCTTACCCCTAGCAGGCCCCCCTTGCTTAACAGCACAGTATAAGCTACCCACCAGAGCAGATGAACTCAAATTACACACACAGTTAGCTCTGAGGCTAACCGGCTAGCCCAGAACAAGCTAGCTCTGAGGCCAACTGGCTAATCCAGAACCAGCTAACTCCGAGGCTAACTGGCTAGCCCAGAACCAGCTAGCTCTGGGGCTAACCGGCTAGCCCAGAACCAGCTAGCTACGAGGCTAACCGGCTAGTCCAGCATCACAGAGGTGAACAAGGGTTCATCCAAACGCCGTTGCCTAGCTGGTGTGCACATTTGAAAGACACTCTCTCTCACACACACACACACACACACACACACACACACACACACACACACACACACACACACACACACAGAGATTCAGACACACACACACACACACGAGATTCAGACACACACACACGAGATTCAGACACACAGCTCTCTCTCTGGTAGCTTGGCTTCAATCATCAAAGAGTAGCCTACTCAGACAGAACCAGGGTAGGCAGTAAAAAGCCATCCTTTGGAGACTGATTTACAGTGCTGCGTAAATCGTTAATTAGCCTTGTGACCAGCGAACTTGACCTCTCCACTCCTGTGTGTGTGTGCGTGTGTGCTTATGTCACCGACTTGAAGCTGATGACAAGCAATCCTTCTACTGCTATGTGCGGTATGACAAAGCGGTGCTTAAGAGTGGTGTAACCAGACCGGCCAGAACTCACACACAAGTCAGTCACAGCCAGAAGGAGACGTCTCTTACCTAACATGCACACGACCAAGGACATTCACTTGGAAACACACATTATGACCCTCAATGTTAGCCTTGCTAAAATTAATCCTTATTCCCTGGTCCCTGGACCAGGTCAGTCTCATTCATAAGCGATATGAAAAACGTTAAATGAAGGGAGGATCGAGGTGAGGAGAGGTGGATGGAGAGGAAGGGGGAGAAATTAGTATAATTGAGTGATGTGAGAAAAAGAGATTGAGTGAGAGAATGAGGCAGAGAGGGAGAGAGGCAGAGGAGGAGAGAGATGATGGGAGGTAGATAAGACAACAGGTAGGGTTGGCCAGCTGCTACTGTATCAGTGTAGCTCTCTTATAGCAAGTAGTCAACCACCCACTAAGATGAGCCCTGACCCACATTGGCACAAATGTGGGACACACACACACACACACACACACACACACACACACACACACACACACACACACACACACACACACACACACACACACACACACACACACACACACACACACACACACACACACACACACACACACACACACACACACACACACACACACACACACACACACACACACACACACTACAGTAAACACACTCCCTACCCTTCCCTACCCTTCCAGCAATTCTGATGTATATTTAGCTGGATGAGGTCAGACACTGGAGAGAGGTTCTGAACTGAACTGAATGTGAGGCGGGTAAGAAACATCTCTGTGAGGACCGGCAGCAGAGGAAGAGAGAGGGAGAGAGAGAGAGAGATCAGAGAGAGGGAGGAAGAGAGAGAGAGGGAGAGACAGACCAGAGAGAGGGAGGAAGAGAGAGAAAGAGAGAGACCAGGGAGATGGAGGAAAAGAGAAACAGATCAGAGAGGAAGAGAGAGAGACCAGTGAGAGGGAGAAAGAGAGACCAGGGAGAGGGAGAAAGAAAGAGACCAGGGAGAGGGAGGAAGAGAGAGAGAGGATTAGGATGAGAGAGCAGAGAGACTGACAGGAAGATAAAAGGGAGAAAGAGAGAGAGATCTAGGGGACAGAAAGGAAAAGAGAGAGCGAGAGAAACAGAATGGAAGCAGAGAGTTACAAGGAAGACAGGCGCGTAGAGGAGAGAAAGAAAGGGGGAGGTTATAAGGGGATGTGGAAAGAAAGAGAGAGAGAGAGAATGAGGGGAAGGGAGGAGACACAGAGGAGGAGTGGCAGGTCAGCGAGGTCGAGAGACCGCCAAGGTGGGCCTGGCCCAGCGCCAGACGTTGTGTAAGAGAGGATTACAGCGACAGACACACCTCGATAGAACGCCGCCGCCAGATAAACCATGATTAGCCACCGCTGTGGTGAAAACACAGCACTTTACTCTCTCCACAGAGTGACCTAGTATCCTTTACCCATATCCCCTCTAACACACAGGCCTGTGTCATAACTCTTCCGTCAGAACATGACTGGTGTAGTGAATTGTCAAGTCATGCGAGCACAATTAGGTAGTACAAAATAATCAGTTTAATTACAGTAATTACAAGCGGGTTGCAGACGGCATGCAATAACCCAAAGCTCTGCGCATACGCAGACCTATAGCCAGCCAAAGACTGACGTCGTTGGCTCGTCGGCCGTTTGTCTCACAAAAGGCACGTTTATAAAGGAAGAAGCAACGGCTTGTGTCCGCTGACTGCTTGCATTGCGTCTCCTAATGATGATGACACTGCGTCTCCTAATGATGATGTCACTGTCAATGCCGGCATGTCCAAGGTCAAGGCTGTTTGTCATACTAAAGGCACATAAGGGAAGAAGCAACAAGTTTATCCTGACTGCTTGCTTTGCGTCTCCTTACGATGATGTCACCGTCAGTGACAGCATGTCCAGGCTCAAGGTTCTCTAGCTCCAGATAATCCACAACATCGGAGCTCCATCAGGTTCAAATCCATAATTCCATTAGTTCACATGGGTATAATCCCAAATATAAATCCCAGTTGATACACCGACTGAGGGGCCCACGTTTTACAGGGACACGGGGGGCTCTTTCTCTGTGGGGTAGTTGTCTACGGAGGCAGATCTCCCACAGGCCTCTCCGGACCTTGGAGCTGGATTAGAGGCGCTGTCCAGAGGCCTCTCCGGAGCCTGGGGCTGGATTAGAGGCGCTGTCCAGAGGCCTCTCCGGAGCCTGGGGCTGGATTAGAGGCGCTGTCCAGAGGCCTCTCCGGAGCCTGGGGCTGGATTAGAGGCGCTGTCCAGAGGCCTCTCCGGAGCCTGGGGCTGGATTAGAGGCGCTGTCCAGAGGCCTCTCCGGAGCCTGGGGCTGGATTAGAGGCGCTGTCCAGAGGCGGACTCTCCGAGGTGGCTGTGAGACGAGCTGTGGGGCCCTGGGGCTGGTCAGCGGCTGGGTCAGACTTCCTCCTCTTTCTCACATGGTAGTGGTGTTTCTTAGACTTCAGATGAGCTGGAGAAGTACAGTAGAGACACAGGCTATCAGTTGAAATGATGCCTTGGGCATATTTCACGAGTTACACCAACCTCTAGCAGCCAAAGAACTACAGTATTACAGTTTTACTAATGGCTCCCATACACTAGAAAACTTAGAAAATCCTTTTAAAAGACTTAAGTCTGACACCCTCTCACATCTAAAGACAATTTGTCAAGTTTTTAGACAGACTGTACGATTTGGGATCATGCAGGGTCATTTGCATGAGCAAAGACTAAAAAACATCCGATAATATCGAACATGTTCGATTTTAACGGAACGTCAAGACGAGAAAAAGACTGACTAAAGACACCTGGGACCGACACCTTGCAGCGAACGCTTGAGATGACGGGAGCGCCACGACTCTGGCCAAACTCTCATGATTCTATCCCGACATGGAAATGTGTCTGCGACAAGTGAAATCGGGGGAGAAGTCGGTCGCTGCTACGGCGACGCAAAATCTGCACGAGCCGTTACCCGGCGTGACACCGGCCCACATGGCGTTGCGGAGCTCCCCGGGGCGGCTCACTCCCCGGGGTGCCAGGATCGACGTTCGAACGCGTGTGACTTAAAGGAGTAGTAAAGGGAAAATGCATGTTTAGCCCTGTTTTAACGTTACTTATGATCATATACAATGATTCAGATCAAAACGTTGACAAAACTAGCACTTTTGAGAAAATTTTCAAGGTGCCCATCCACATCCATTGTATGACCAAGACGGTGGTAGAGCAATTATCAGACTTTCTCAAAAGTGCTAGTTTTGTCAACGTTTTGATCTGAACCATTGTATATGATCATAAGTAACCTTAAAACAGGGCTAAACATGCATTTTCCCTTTACTACTCCTTTAAGTGCGGAGGAGTAGAGTCGCTTGACGCGGAGAAATGCGCTTCTGGGGTGGACAGCCTTGCTCCCTCTCGCCGACGGCAGCCTCCTCCTAAGGCCGCCGTACGTAAAGCCTAATTTATACTCATTCGAAAAGTGTCGTACGACAAATGTCTGTCGACAGGAAAAAAATATCGACTGACATTTAGCATTTATACTTCAGCGAAGTGTCTGATCACCTCCATGGTAACTTGCGGACGCGTGGCTGATTGATCCATGGCAACGAACGTGCCTTCTATCTAGCTATCTAATCACAGCTGTGCGACGAAAGTGACGGCGTCTGTGACATTAGAAAGTTTGGTAGGTGCAAGACACCCCTGTCCTACACAAAAAAGTCGTACGACGAAGTATAAATTGGCCTTAAGGCTCCTCCGTCGTTCTGCTCAGCGGTCGTGAGAGAGACTATCCCCGACGTCGTCAGAACGTCGCAGGGCGCACTCACCTGTCCACTCCAGGTCCCCGATGATCACCTTGTCACATAGCTCGCAGGTGTGCCGGCTACGCTTGTTCCTCAGCTCCGCCCCCTCCACTCTGATTGGCTTGATGGCAGGCCGCTCTCCCTGAGGGAACGGAAAGTGAGGACAGTGGAGGAATTTAGATGCAATGTTTCAATACATTCATCATTTTTTGTTATTTTTTACTTTTATTTTGAGATTATCTGAAGATTGGACCAAGGGAATAATCGAGATAGATGATAGATAGATAGAGAGAGAGAGAGAGAGAGAGAGAGAGAGAGAGAGAGAGAGAGAGAGAGAGAGAGAGGGCAGGCAGACAGAGACAGACAGATAGATAGGTGGATAGATAGACAGATTGAGAGGGATGGAAGGAAGGTAACAGCCAGGATCCGCCTGCATTGACAACGCCCTGAGCTCCGGCCCCACCCACCTTTCTGAGGCTGTCCAGTATCTGCAGTGCGGGGGTGAGGACTGACTCCTCCCACTTTGACACATCAGTCACGTCCAGGCCGTACACTGCAGGAACACCGTCTCCAGGCCCTGGGGGGGGGGGGGGGGGGGGGGGGGTAAACACACAAACACACACACACACACACACACACAAAAACACACACACACACACTCAGTCAGGGTGGGGCTCAGAGGAAGGGGAGTGTGGATGAAGTGAAATCAGTGCAGTTTGTGGGATGCACTGAATGAGGAGGACCAAGACAAAAAGCACCACTGCGGCTATAACATGGACGGAGTCAGTCAGTCAGTCAGTCAGTCAGTCAACCAGTCAGTCAACCAGTCAGTCAACCAGTCAGTCAACCAGTCAGTCAACCAGTCAGTCAGTCAGCCAGCCAGTCAGTCAGTCAGTCAGTCAGTCAGTCAGTCAGTCAGTCAGTCAGTCAGTCAGTCAACCAGTCAGTCAGTCAGTCAGTCAGTCAGTCAGTCAGTCGGTCAGTCGGTCAGTCGGTCAGTCGGTCAGTCGGCCTTCTAGTGCAGCTCTGTTCTAAGATGAGTGCAGCCACGCCCTGAAGCAGTGTCAACCTGCTGACTCACTGGTTCAATAATGTCTCTCTCTCTCCCCCCTCTCTCTCTCTCTCTGGGGGCACGCCCTCTCTGTCTATCCATCCCCCTCTCTTTCTCTCTACCCCCCTCCCCCGATTCTCTCTGTTCTGCTACAGTCAGCAGTCTCCAGCCCCGGCCTCAGCAGTACAGCAGCCTCATCCCCAGCCTCATCCCAGTCCAGCCCCTCCAGGCCCAGCTCAGCCTTGCACTGACCCTGCCTCTCTTCTACTGCCCACCAGTCTGTCTGTCTGCCTGTCTGTCTGTCTATCCGTCTCTGTCCAGCTGTCTGTCTTGTTGGCGTCAGGAGCCCCTGCGCTGTATTGACTGACCACACACACACGCACGCACACGCACACACAGAGACACACAGAGACACAGATACACAGATACAGGACGGGTATGGGCAGACTGCAGAAGGACTTCAAACAGAGAAGAGATGCATCACACACACACACACACAGAAACAAGTTTGGCTTTAAGACAGATGTACACCAGGCAAGCAAAAGTTTCCTTCGGAACCCCCCCCACACACACACACACACACACACACTCTCAGGTAGGCTGGTCTCATTAACCTGAATTGTTCAGTTAGTCAAATCAATTATGAATTAATCCTTAAGCCAAAAGCACACGTGCGTGCGCACACACACACGCACAGGGGTGAAAATTAACTTTTTGGCTCACGGTGAGTCACCTGCCAAGGGGACTGTAGATGAAAAAATCTACCGGCCAAGTATTTTTTTTTTTTCCAGATAGCCTTCTGTAATCTAGTCGGCAATTGGAAATTTTACCTGCATTTGGCCGGTGGCAGGTGTTAATTTTCAGCCCTGCGCGCACACACACGCACACGCACGCACACACGTGTAAGACTCACTCACACCAGTCTAGAAGGAGAGAGAGGCTGCAAGAGAATCATTTCAGTGGAGATACAACAGAAGTGAAATACAACAAAATAAACGCTGCATTTGACCTGCTTTTCTATTCAGACTGTGTTTGAACATCTAGGCCAACATGAGCAGGTTTTGTGTGAACAGGTCCGGTATTCTTGTTTGGTTTAGAACTCTGTAAACAACCCAAAAAACGTCAAAGCAGAAAACAAACATCCCCAGCGCTGTGCCTACAGTATTAACCCACTGCACCTGTCACTGCCTCACTTCAAACCCCATGAGTCACACATTATCCTGTATGTGTGTGTGTGTGTGTGTTCACATGCAGGGAACACCTTACCTAGCGACTGTTAATCAAAGACTCACGTTTCAAATCAGAGGCGGTTGGACTTGTGTGTTGTGTAATTGGTGTGCGTGTGTGTGTGTGTGTGTGAGAGAGAGAGAGAGAGAGAGAGACAGAAAACACACAGTTACACATATTTGGGACTAAAAATAACCTCTACAGGAAATTTCAATCTGGCTGTTAATGATCTCAGAGACAAGGGAAGAAGAATATGCTATAAAAAAAATCTTCTAACATCAATATACCTGAATCTGGCTCAAAATATTCAAATCTATAATTGAACCTATTTTACTGTATGGTAGTGAAGTGTGGGGTCCTCTTGTAAATCAACTGCAGTAACAGAGGAGGGGAGGGAGGGAGGGAGTGATAACCGGACGAACGCTATACTAGGTGCGCTGGCTTACAGCCACGCACAAAAAAGCATCAGTACCTTAAGCTCATTTCTCCATCACCACCTAAAGCTGTGCCAGTCAACAGTCAGTGTAATCACTGAAAATAAACCACATAGGCGTAGAGCGACTGGTGCATCACATCCCATACAAAAATTAATTACTATAGGATTTGAAGTGTCCTACTCCTATTGTAATGAGGACTGTCTGTCTATAACGCAGTAGCGTACCGTGGGGTCTTGCACAGGGTCTTCTCTGACATTGTTATTACTCCCAATGCCCCCCCAACCCCCCCACCCCGTATACGGGTCAAAGACATGGCATGTCAATTCTGGTGTCCGAAGCATATTTATAATGTAAAAAATAAATAAACATTTTAAAACACTACATTATGTTACTCAACTCTCCCCTATTTACTTAGTCATATGAATTTTCATTGTAAGAAATGACAATTTAAGGAGTTATTGAACTCAAAAGTACTAAACTGTCCTTCCTGGGTAACGTCCCGGCTTAAAATGCAAATAGATATATGCCAAAAATGTCAAAAATATGAATAAAAGCATTAATTATCTATTTGGGCATACTTGTGTTGATGTTTGCAATGATACCTACGAATATAGTAACAATACTAAGCTTATTTAGATTTGTATACAAGAATCTTTTGTCCCCATATTTGGATTTCCCTAATGTCCTTCCTGGGTAACAGACAGACAGATTAAAAATACCCAATTACCCATAACTCATTTGCATAGTCATGTGACAAGCTATTGCATCATCCAGAAGATTCTGAAGGACCCCCAAGACGCATGAAAAGGTCAGTAAGTCTCTCTAAAAATGTTGATATTTTGACCTTTTCAGTCACTGGTACATTGTCGCAATATCATGTGTCTTTCTGGATAACGCTAATAAAACATGTATGTTTTTATATTTAAAAACTGCCTATTTCATGTGAAATATGACATTGATGTGTTGAAGACTAAGTTAGTTAGCTACAGTAGGTAATGCTATGGCCAAGTTTTGGCGGGAAATATGTTATTTTGTCCTCCCTGGATAACGATATGTCCTCCCTGGATAACGATATGTCCTCCCTGGATAACGATATGTCCTCCCTGGATAACGATATGTCCTCCCTGGATAACGATATGTCCTCCCTGGATAACGATATGTCCTCCCTGGATAACGATATGTCCTCCCTGGATAACGATATGTCCTCCCTGGATAACGATATGTCCTCCCTGGATAACAAGCATCTTCAGTTAGCCAGGACATGTCCTCTGTTATCCAGAATGGACAGTAGTAGTATTTGTAGTATTTGTAGCTTTTTAAGCATAGATAGTGATAGTTGATAGTGATATTATATTAATACCATAATTATATATTTTCCATATTTTTTTCTTATTTTTAAATATTTTTTTATCTTTAATTCTTATGATTCAATGATAGCAACACAGGTCATTGTCATTGATTTTTGTCAGGTTTTCCAAATAATGAACAAATAATAATGCTATAATCTAAAGTTTTAGTATAGCTTTTGATGTTTCCTGGTCAGTTCTGTCCTTCCAGATGCCCCTGTCTAATAAAGAGAGGCGGAGACTGTTCAGGGCCAGGAAGAATGCAGATCCACAAGCGAGGGCTGAGTTTCTTGAGCAAAAGAGAGCAAGGTATTTGTATTTAGTAGTTAAGTGATAAGGCAGATCAGTAAAAAGGACAAATTTAAAGATTCATCAAAATGTATAATATTTGTAAAAGGACTACATGTTGTTTATTGAGCAATGTGTCAGATTATGGTGGGGGCTATTATGCAGCAATTTGGATCAAGGTAATTAAAAAATAAGGCAGACATGCAGGAAGACAATTAGACATACAGACAGACAGACAGACAGAGAGGTAGATGGACAGACAGGCATTCGGACAGACAGGCAGACAGATGGACAGACATACGGACGGACAGACAGGCAGACAGACAAAGAGACAGGCTGGCAAACAGACAGGCAGATACGCAGACAGACAGACATACAGACGGGCAGGCAGACAGACAGGCAGATACGCAGACAGACAGACGGGCAGGCAGACAGACAGGCAGAGAGACAGGCTGGCAAACAGACAGGCTAGCAGACAGGCAGACAGACAGATACGCAGACAGACAGACATAAGGACGGGCAGGCAGACAGGCAGGCATACAGACAGGCACACAGACAGACAGACAGAAAGACAGACAGACATACGGACGGACGGACAGGCAGCAATTAGTTTGTTTAGAGCAATGTGTCAGATTATGGTGGGGTCTATCCCTTTAAAGTAATGGAATCAGTGTGACAGCCTGTATCTAATACTCATTATGTTTGTCTAGCTACCACAAATACAAATCCAAGTCCAAATCAAAGCCCAAAACTCCTGTACGGCTGATGACTCCTGCCGCAAGGAAGAAAGGGGAACAGTGAAATATTTGAATAATTTCAAATCGTTTACAGTTGTCAGTGTCTCTTAGCCGTCTTGATTTTGCAAGTTCACATTCTCTCACAAATCAGTCTGGATACTCTCTATAGAGATGAGTTTGTGCCAGATCAGAAAACGATCCAATCAGTGTTGGTTCTGAGGAATTTGGAATACAAACAGCTACGCTGGGTGGGTTCATGACGAGGAGCAGTTGAAGTTAGCGCGTGATAAACAGTGAGACAGATGTTCATCCAATCACCTGCCAAGTATTTTTGAAAGTGCCTGCCCTTTTCCAAACAGTTTACAATGGAGAGTTCCCAGATGGTTATGCAAAGCAAACCATCTGGTGTGTCAGATCAAGTGTCTCTTGCTTTCTACTACGTATGATTGTTGAAAACTTATTGTAAAACAAAACATTATGTCCCCGAGACAGCCTTTAATTAAATACTTTGAAATCTTGCCGTATGTCATTCCTGGCTAACAGCATGTCATTCCGGGTAACAATGACACAGTCAAGTAATTTAACCCAGATTTTCATGTTATATTACACAATTATGTTTTCTTGGGTTAATGATACAATAAGCAACCTTTTTACCTTTACTCTAAAGCATTTTAATACATTTTCCAGTTCTTTTCTCTTTTTGGCATTGCATATTGTGTGATCAACAACAACTGATGAGCCCATTTCAGCATAGGCGTATTAGCCCACCGCTCCAGGTCTTGATTTGGTCTTGACTTCCGTAAACCAGAATCATTTTACCTGCCCTACAATAACGAATGAATAACGAGCTAGTTAGACGTAACGTGGGACCGTAACGTGGACTGTATTTTCATGAGGACAGAGCACTACCAAAACGCTAAACACGGATGAAAATGAAGTGATATGGCAGAATACAAGACGCATTTAAGTCAAAAACAGTCTGAAAGTCGATTTTCGTGAAAGAAGGCGCAAAAATCAAGTTTTGTTTGGATTTGTATGGGTAAGCCAGGATTACCCTGGCTTATAGGTGCAATCGCCACTGGTAGGGGTACCAATAATTTGCAACACTTGGGACAATTTAATTGTTCCTACCAAAACGTAAACAACTATAATTCCACACCAAAACGAAGTCCATCACAGGAGTACGACAACTCGTGCTCAAACACCACAACGCCTTTTATCAAACTGAAAATAGCCCTGCCAGTGCTAACCATCTCTGGGCTACTGTATCACATCGCATTCATAAGCCATCGTTCTGACACCATAATAAGGGGAAGCTTTTGTCAACGACATGCAACAACAGGTCCTTCTCTCTCACATAGCAGCAAATTCACACATTCACACACTTACAGCCACGCACAAAAAGAGCAATCAAATTCTACAAGCACCTAAAAACAAAATGACCCCAACTCCTGCACAAGGCTCAGGACAGCCCTCACACCATCTGGACCAACCAAATCATAGATAAAGAAAAAGAAAATTACCTTTTTTCTATTGGACATCTACTGCAAAAACTCAAAAGAAATTTAAGTGCTATTTGTCTCTAAACAGACCGCACACGGTGGCAAACTATCTGAGTGCCGTGAATGATGAGAAATGAGAAAGACATGAACTATGTACAGACCCAGTGATCACAGACTGACCATAGAGACTGGCCCACACAGGCAGACCTGGCTGCCTAGAGAAGACTCAGCTCTGTCCACAGAGACAGCTGGAGACAGAACATGTCCTGCTATAACGTAGATGTAGAACTTATATTAAACAAAGTTCTTAACAAAAATTAAATGTAAGCTCAAATTTTGAGACTCTCTGACCAAAATAAAATGCAACATATACTTGGAAAACAGTATCACCGCCATAGAAGCAGCAAGATATGACATGAGTTCATGTCACACCTAAGAGAAAACCAGCAGAACACATAACAGTCTCCTCACAGCTCACACTCTGCCTTTTCATTCACTCCTCTACTTCATGAGGATCTGTTTATGTATTTATTTACTTTACATGACATTTGATTTTGCATTATTTTTGTTGTCTCTTTATTGACCTATTTTATGACCTATTTTGCTTGTTCGTTTATGTATTTTTGTATTTTACATGCCATTTGATACATTTGATTTTGTATTATTTTTGTTAATTGTATCTTTATTGATCCATTTTATGACTTATTTATTTCGTTTACTTAATTGTTTTCTCTTGTCATTATTGAATTGTATCATCCTTGATGCTTTGGCAATATTGTTCACCTGATATTCATGCCTATGAAGCGTATTGAATTGAGCTGAATAGAGAGAGAGAGCAGGTGGGGAGAACCTACCTGGAACCCACCATATGGAGAATGAACACTTCTCCTCTTCTCTCTCTTTTTTCTGTGGTTCTGTTTGGTAAACACTCTTAGCCCAAACAGCTGTTCCCCATCTAATCTCCCTCCCCCCTCCTCTCTCTCTCCTCCACCCAATCATCCCTTCTAATCTCTATTACTCTGTTGCCTCCATGTGCCTGTTCCCCCCCCTCTCCCCCTGTTCCTCTCCCCCGTACCTCTCCTTCTCTCCCCATCCCTCTCTCTCTCCCGCTCTCCCCCTGTACCTCTCTCTCTCTCCCCTTTTCTCTCCCGCTCTCCCCCTGTGCCTCTCTCTCTCTCCCCCTCTCTCTCCACCTGTTCCTCTCCCCCATCTCTCGCTCGCTCTCTCTCTCTCCTCGGCTGGTTTGATTAAGAGATAGTAAGGTGGTGTGTGTGTGTGTGTGTGTGTATACAGTACGGGGGGGGAGGTTAGAGATGTGGGATGGAGGCTCGTCTGAGATATGACTCTGCTCATTCAGGCCGCAGTGAAAGGAGGGCTTAAAGAAGGGTGAGAGAAGGCACACAGACACGCACGCGCACACGCACACACACACACGCACACACACACTCCATATCATGCTCCATATCTTGCTAAGAGGGGAGATCGCTTCCACTCCAACACGAGGGGCATCGTAGGACAGCTGTTGCTTCAGAGAGCGTGCGTGTGTGTGTGTGTGTGTGTGTGTATGTGTGCGCACGTACATGTGTGTGTGTTTCAGTAACAGTAGCACACCTGTTACAACAAACGGCCAAGAGTCATTTGTCCCTCGTTGCAGCACACACCCTTGCCTTCTGCTGCTGGGCGGGCGTGTGTGTGTATGTGGGTGTGTGTGTGTGTGTGTACACTACTGTAAAAATAAAACATCAGTCAAAGCGCAGCCCCAGTGCTTTTTTGGCCACGGTCCACAAGGCACTCTGGCAGTTGTCTCTCTCTCTTTCCTGGCCCCTCTCTCTCTCTCTCTCCTTTCATTCTCTCTCTGTCTCCTTTCTCTCTCTCCGTCTCCTCTCTCTCTCTTTCTTTCTTGGTCCCTCTCTCTCTCCCCCCCTCTCTCTCTCCTTCTCTCCCCCCCTCTCTCTCTCTCTCTCTCCCTCTGTGGCGATGTTGCTGCTGTGTAGATAAGGCCCGGGTCATTGTTATGTTGGCGCCCGTGGCGTGGTGTGGTGTGGCGTGCGTCTGTGTGGTGGAGTCACGGGCGGCACACCCACCAGCTGCTGGCTCTCGCCCCGGGCTTCCCCTCACACAGAGGACCCCATTCTCACTGCCAAACACACACACACACACACACACACACACACACACACACACACACACACACACACACACACACACACACACACACACACACACACACACACACACACACACACACACACACACACACACACACACACACACACACACACACACACACACACACACACACACACACGGGTGTGAGCCCGCCCCCCACCTGTCACCCTTCTGGATCACATTACACATCTCTCTCCCTCCTTCTCCATCCCTCTCTCTCTCTCCCTCTGTCTCTATCCCTCTCTCCCTCTCTCTCACATGTCGGACACAGACGACACACATCTGTTATTCAACACACACGTGGCCCCAGCAAGTCAACACCTGGGTGTCCAGGTTGCAGGTAGGTGTGTATGTCTGGGAAACGCAAAACAACAACGTGTGTGAAGGCTGTAACAATGTAATAATGCTATAGCAACGAAAAAACACACACACATACGTACACACCAACTGAGCCCCACCAACAGACTAGAGTTGGAGTTAAATGCATTTCAAATAGACTCAAGCTTTCAGGGGTTCAATAGTTCATTATCCAATACCGTACACTGTTCAGATGCTCTCTCTCTCTCTCTCTCTCTCTCCCTCTCTCTCTCCCTCCCTAGAGGGGCCCAGCCAGGCTGCAGGGTGCTGAGGGGGGGGGGGGGGTGGCTGCTGGATTCCCGGCAGTGCTGCAATGCCACAGGAGATTAGCCGGCTCAGCTGAGGGCGCTACCAGAGAGAGAGGAGAGGTCAGCGCTGCGTGTGTGTGTGTGTACGTGTGTGTGTGTGTGCGCATGTGTGTGTGCATGTGTGTGTGTACGTGTGTGTGTGTGTACACGTGTGTGTGGAGTTGAGTTAAGGCTTAGCGAGGTAGAAAGCAGGTCAGGAGTCTCAGAGAGAGAGAGGGAGGGAGAGAGAGAGAGAGAGAGAGAGAGAGAGAGAGAGAGAGAGAGAGAGAGAGAACTGGGGACTGATGGATGTGATGGAGAGAGAGGAGGAGCGGGAAGAGGGAGGTGAGGAGGGCGGGATGACAGAGGAGTGATAAATAGATAGAGGGATGGATGAAGGGAGGGTTGGATGAAGGGAGGGATGGATGAAGGGAGGGTTGGATGAAGGGAGGGATGGATGAAGGGAGGGTTGGATGAAGGGAGGGTTGGATGGAGGGAGGGATGGATGAAGGGAGGGTTGGATGAAGGGAGGGTTGGATGGAGAGCGCTGTGTTAGCCTGAGCGATGCTCAGAGTGGGGTCTGGGTCTGGTCTGGTCTGGTCTGGTGTGGGTCTGGTCCGTGCTGGAGGCCTAACGTCGGGTTCAGAGAGTTCATACATGTTCACACACACACTTAATAAATCTTCCTCGGGAGCGCGCGCACGCGCACACGCACACGCACACGCACACACACACTGACCGTCCATATGGTACAGGCAGACAGATAGGGGGTATTGGCAGGTTTTGGCCCACTT
>NC_140254.1:13487758-13490258 GCF_949987555.1 Borostomias antarcticus
ATGTGTGGCGGGGGATGGTGGACGGGGGGTGGTGGGGGCAGGGAGAGATCAAAGGAAGGGGGCGTAGTCCACCTAGCCGCATAATTATTGTTAATTACAGCTAATTGCCTTTATGACGGCAGGGGGCTAATCTATCCACATAGGCCCAGGGTGTGAGTCCTCACACACCACACACACGCACACGCACGCACGCACGCACACACACACACACACATGCACACACACACACACACACACACACGCACACACACACACACACACACACACACTGTCAGGGAGGTGGCACAACAAAGCAGTGCCATCTGCAACATAGACCAAAGCATAACAAAGATATTGTATACAATTTATTTAATATATGCATAGTTTTATGGGTGACCTGCATGGGAATATGTTCCGTTGTGTGGGTGTTGTTTTTTCTCGTTAGGTAAAGAGAGTCTTAGTGCAACCACTCGCTGAGAATAGAAGACGCTTAGAAAAAAACATTTTCTTTCAGGAGGAGTGCAGAGTAAGTGGCGAGGACTGCAACTGACAACTGTGCTCTCTCTCTCTCTCTCTCTCTCTCACTCTCTCACCCTCTCTCTCTTTCTCTCTCTCTCTCACCCTCTCTCTCTCTCACTCTCTCACCCTCTCTCTCTTTCTCTCTCTCACTCTCTCACCCTCTCTCTCTCACCCTCTCTTTCTCTCTCTCTCTCTCTCTCTCTCTCTCACCCTCTCTCTCACTCTCTCACCCTCTCTCTCTTTCTCTCTCTCACTCTCTCACCCTCTCTCTCTTTCTCTCTTCACTCTCTCACCCTCTCTCTATTTCTCTCTCTCACCCTCTCTCTCTTTCTCTCTCACTCTCTCATCCTCTCTCTCTTTCTCTCTCTCACTCTCTCACCCCCTCTCTCTTTCTCTCTCTCACTCTCTCACCCTCTCTCTCTTTCTCTCTCTCACTCTCTCACCCTCTCTCTCTTTCTCTCTCTCTCACTCTCTCACCCTCTCTCTCTTTCTCTCTCTCACCCTCTCTCTCTCTCTCTCTCTCTCTCTCTCTCACTCTCTCACCCTCTCTCTCTTTCTCTCTCTCACTCTCTCACCCTCTCTCTCTTTCTCTCTCTCACCCTCTCTCTCTTTCTCTCTCTCACCCTCTCTCTCTCTCACTCTCTCACCCTCTCTCTTTCTCTCTCTTTATATTATTTTAGCATTCTTATTTCTCTTTCTCTTCTCTTTCTCACTCTTGCATCTCTCTATTTTTCTCTCTTTCTTTCCATTTCTTTGTCTCTCCATTTCTGTCTCTCTATTTCTTTATTATTCTCTCCATCTCTTTCTCTCCATCTCTCTCTCTCTCTCTCTCTCTCTCTCTCTCAACCCCTCTGAGTCCTGGATGGTGGAGATAACCTGATCACCTGACCATTTCTCAGTCAATGAGACAAAATAACAACTTTGTTAGCATCTGTGTGGAACGCAGCTCTGGCTATCGCCGTGGGAACCGGGGCGTCCGGGGTCCGTTTGATTAGGATCCCCTCGCTCCCCTCTCCCACAGTCACATCCAGACCACTGTGTGGAGAGCACCTAGCACTGTGGCCTCCCGGCAAGAAGGTCCTGGGTTCGATTCCCGCTCGGGACGATGATCTCCCCAGGGATGTTCTCCCCAGGGTTGTCAGGCACCCAGGTGGGGTATCTCCCAGGTGGAGTATCTCCCGGGCCTTTCTGTGTGGAGTTTGCATGTTCTTTCTGTGTTCATAAGGTCTCTGGAGCCCCAATAGAAAAACATGCAGAAGAAGAGATGACTCTAGAGCCCGGTCCCTAACCAGGACTTGGACTGAGGAGTTGGTCCCCGGGCGCCACTGATGGAGCTGACCCCTGCTCCTGGCTGCCCCTGGAGGAAAGACCGCATGGATGGGTCAAAGGCAGGGATCGGATTTCAGAGAGAGCTCTATGCAAGTCAAAATCACTTATCTCTGTGACCTTCCCACCTCTGTGACCTTCCCGTATGGCCGTTTCAACCCCCAACCCCCTCCCCCAATGACAATTCATTTGTGGCTCCTGAGCCCAGCCCAAGTCGCTGGAGTACCTGCTTATTTTTACCCTGGAGAAATAAGCAGTCCTGAGTCTAAGTTCTGGAGGTGAATGGGCGGCCGCGTTTGGGCTGCTCTGTGGCGCCCCCCCTCGGGTCACAGCTGGTGACAGGCGGTGCGGTGCACTCCGGGCTCGGCCCCCGCACACCCCAGTCCAAACCCCTTGTCTCTAGTGCACCCACACAGGGAGCACATGCTACACCCCTCCTCCAGAGTTTCGTAAAAATCAGTCCAGTTTTTGCATAATCCTGCTAACAGACAAACAAACAAACAAACAAACGCACACACCCACACACACACACACACCACCGAAAACCTGTCCGCCCTGTGTTGTCACTGGGGCGGAGGTAATAAGGCACACAAATCACTATCAAAAAGTGTGGTAGAACACAATAAAACCATAATCTACAATCTAAAATGTCAATTCATTCCAAAATGTCAATCTA
>NC_140254.1:13495258-13500258 GCF_949987555.1 Borostomias antarcticus
GCGTAACAAACACTCAGTGCTTTCGTCGCCTGCATTGCGTGTATAAAGGTACTTTGGCGCGCTGATTAATAGGCGTGCATATACGCACGCGTTACGAGTCGCTCGCATTCTCAGAGGGTGACGTGTAAAAAGTGCCGTGTAACGTTTGCACGCTCGTGTTAAGTCAGCGGGCACTAGAAGCTGCGAGCGGGGCTCATTTGTCCATATTGAATAAAAATTAAGAATATTTATTTGCACTCAATCAAATTCCAGGACCCTCCTTGCATAACTTTTCCTAGATATGTGTTGTTTTATCTCCACTATCGCTACATTTTCAAATAAGAGCGCGCACGAACTGGTGCTGACGGTGCTGCAGCGCCCTCTATTGACAAGAAACACGTGTATCTGAACATTTGTTTTAAATTGCGAAGAAAGAGTCATTCGGATATTAGGCTTTATTAAAAACAAGTTGCTTAACATGTGCGAATTCCATTTATTGAGAATGCATTACCAATTGGCAAGGACGAGATTAGAACCAGCTATGATTTAAAGGCAACTGACCTTACACGTGCGGCCGCTAACACGTCTGCTGCACTAGCAAGGCACTGGCACGTTTGACACGTCGCTATGCAATTTCTGCACACATTACAAGACGTACGTACGTACGTAAATCTATGATTTTACCAAACTGTCATGTGTAGTGTTGGTGTCGCATATGTGAGGCGCATCTAACCTGTAGTGTTGCCGTCACACACACGATGCGCAATACGTGTAAACAACATGTGCACAGCGTCTGCGTTACAGGTACGTTACAGCTATGAGACGTCTGTCTCTCCATTGTTTGTCAATGGAAATTATACACGTGCGTTTAGACGTTTGATGTCATCGCGTCTTCTTAAGTAGGCGCAAGTCAAGCGTTTCAGTATGGTGTAATCAGTAATCACACCCCATAAGTCCCATGGGTCAGTGGGACACACACACGTGCACGCACATGTGCACATACGCACACGCGCGTGCAAAGACACACACACACACAGGGGCGAATTCACTAAAGCAAATTGCGCCCGCTAATTGCACCATAATATTGCGCGTCAGTTGCGCCCGCTATGTGCTCCGTTTTAAAAACCTATTCACTAAAGACATTGCGCTAATAATATCCCAGCGCAAACACGCCCATTCGGTGTTTGCGGCTGAGTGCAATTTGCTGCTGATATAGGAAATTACTATAAATACTGCGCATACAGCGCATACAACTCGTATGCATATCATTGGACGATGGCAGACAGAAAAAGAAAGATACGATTTTCAGACAGCGAACTTGAAGGCCTCACGGACGAGGTTCAAAAACATGTCTCACAGCTTTCCGCAAAAAATATCACGACTGCAGCAAAAAATCATATTTGGGGTTTAATTTCCCAATCAGTCAGTGCCATTTGTGTGTGTAAACGCGGAAGACTGCAAACGGAGGTGGAATGATTTAAAAAGACGAACAAAGGAAAAATTGTCATTTTATGTTATGCAAGTTGCAGCACGATGATCTGGCATACTTTTGGGGGAGTGTATAACATTGCCCCACCGGTACGATCTAGGCATCTAAACGGCTTTTCAGGATTCCAAATGTGCACTCAATCACACCGCGCGTCCTGATGTGAGCCCAGTTGTACGCCGCCTCTCCAACGTTGGAAGGATTACGCACGGGAGTCATCATCCATGGCTGAAGATGATACCTGCCGTCACCTATGATACAAAAGCAAAATATTTTCAAGACCATTCAAATAAAACAAATATTGTGTAGGCTATGTTTTTATTTATTTATTTATACCTATATCGGCCCCCAGCCGTTCAATGAACAGCTATAGGGAATGCGCAGTTTCGCGTATAGACTATTATACGCACAGTTTCGTGCTATGTAGGCTATTATATTCATTGGGGGAGCTTGGACTCGCTGAGGACGGGTGGAGAGACGCATAGTCAACTGAGCCTCCCCAGACGCGACTTCATCCTCCAGTTGGCTGAAGAGCTGCGCGCTCTGGTGTCCAAACAGTTACCGCGGTGGTTCTAGTGTTAAATCAAAAAGTGACCTTCTTCTAAATATTCTCTCACGAACAACATGCCTGGCATTGCGATGCCTTCGCCTCGCAACAATCACTGCTGCCATGATCAGCGGACAGGCTGGCCGCGACACCCCTTGCGCTTAAATACCACCACGTTTCTGAAAACGGTATTAATTTCACTTTAACTGCGTGAGGCAATTTGCGCCGATGTTTGTGAATTGGGCGGGTTTTGCAATAATGTTCATTTGCATAGAAAGGGGAACATTCTCCGCCCATATTACCTAATTTAAATATGAGCTAATAACACCGGCGCAGAGCAACGCAATGACGAACGCAACGCAGTTGACACCGTATTTCACCCTTTGCGAGGGCTTTGTGAATAGCAAACATAATTTTTGACTTATTTGCACAGGCTTTGCGTCAGGAAAAGCTGCGCAATCCTTTAGTGAATTCGCCCCACAGTGTATTTCAAAAGCATAATCTTCTTGTGGAACAGAACTTCAAGGAGGCCAAAAACTTCGAATCATCAATTTATTGAGCATGCCAGGCAATACTGACTTTCTCATCCGAGGTGCCGAGCTTTTATCTGGCTTCAGGCCAGGAATCACATGACAAACAAATTTGCATACAAGGAATATCCATTAACACAGATATATAGTTAACTGATCTTCTGATTGGTCAATGTGTCAGCTGGTCTTTGCATCAGCTGAGCTCTTGCCCCCCTTCCTCGGACACGGGGCTTCCTGGGATCACATTACAACTGTAGGCTAACTCACTTCAGAGGTGACCGTTTGCTGTTTCACATGTTAAACTACTTATAATAACACAGTTCTACCTAAAGTGTTTATTCATTATTCTGCTAAAATGATTACTACATGAGAGTAATACAGATATGATTGATGTAATATAGTATGATACAGTATAAAAATATACTACACACACACACATTCTTTACTGACGTCACCGTTTCCATTCAAAACATAAATAAACCTTCCTCAGTGCCTAACCATATGCGGATGGAGTGTGTGTGTGTGTGTGTGTGTGTGTTGTTTCGATACACAGCGACAGAGCCAACGTCAATATTGATCCCTATTGATCCCTAAATCCTGTAGACAGTATCTTCTTATTCCTATAACTACTTCCTGTTAAAACATTATACAGTATGATACAAGAATTGTCTGGAATTAAATGAAATTGCCTGATAAGACCAAAACCTCTCGGCACAAAAACAGTTTCTTCCCGACTGCAGCTGGCCTCAACAACAAGGCCGGGACCCCCAGTAACACTGGATTATTTGGTATATTATTGTAGATTGCACTGTATATAGTACTGTATTGCATTTAATTGTATTTGCCACTTGTATTTTGCACTGCCCTGTCTTGTACTCACACTTTGTTTATAGTTATGCACCAACAGACCTGAGCAAGTTCCAACAGACCTGAGTAAGTTCCTGTAAAAATCATGAAAACTATGTGTAGGAATAAAGCTCCTCCTGATTCTAGAAGATCTCATCCTGCAGGGTCTCCCACACAGCAAGACACTGGCCTGACCTCACTGACCTCACTGACCTCACTGACCTCACTGCACCTGACCTACCTCACTGCACTTGACTGGAAAAGTACTGATAACAAATGTCTCGTTGGCGGTAATAAGCATGACCTCTGCTCTGTGTTTGGGGGCTGACGTCATGTGCTCGGTGTGTGTGTGTGTGTGTGTGTGTGTGTGCGTGTGGGTGTGTGTGCTTGCTCCATATGCCCACGGTACGTGGGGCTTCTCCTTCAGGGTCAAAGACTAGATATACAGTAACAAGCGAACGTCAGTTCATGGACATTAACATTGATCTGGGTTACCAAAAAATGGGACACGACAATATGTCTAAACTTTCATCCTCGAGGCGTTTCAACAATACCACATGTTTAGGAAGCCAATTAAAACCCTGGATAAGGGTGCATGCAATTTCCTGTTGATATTTGGTTTGGGTTCACAATCCCTCCGACAAGTGTAGGCTACTCCAGCTCCTATGGTTGACAAAGCTGAAAGTTCAAGAGTTGATATTTCAGTCATAGGGTCACGAACAGGGCGGCCACTGTACCTAGCAAGCGGAAGGTTGAACCATCTTAGATTATGGACTGTGTTTTATGTCTGAAATCCATTTGACTGCCAATCTCAAGGCTTCGTCATTAGCGATCCATCTGCTTGATTTGTGTCCTCACATTGATAGTCTCAGTGCCATTTACCATGTTCCTCCTCTGAGAGCCTGTGAGGACAGAAAGGAGATGCACTTCTAGAAAGGAGATGCACTTGTGAGAAAGGAGATGCACTTGTAGAAAGGAGATGCACTTGTAGAAAGGAGATGCCCTTCTAGAAAGGAGATGCACTTGTAGAAAGGAGATGCACTTGTGAGAAAGGAGATGCACTTGTAGAAAGGAGATGCACTTGTGAGAAAGGAGATGCACTTGTAGAAAGGAGATGCACTTGTAGAAAGGAGATGCACTTGTAGAAAGGAGATGCACTTGTAGAAAGGAGATGCACTTATAGAAAGGAGATGCACTTGTAGAAAGGAGATGCACTTGTAAATCGCTTTGGATAAAAGCGTCAGCTAAAGCTAAATGACTGTAGTGTAATGTAATGGATACAATAAGAAATCATTGGATGCAATAGGATCTCAGTTCACAATTTGGACCAGAAGCAACGTATACAGATAGACTTTCATCAGTTGCACAGACGTGGTGAGAGGTCCAATGTCCGGAGGTCTCTGAGCTGGGCTGGACTTGGCTTGGGCTGGACTCAGAACAGGGTGGGGCTGGTGATGTGTTTGGTGTTTAGAACACCCTGTCATTAAACTTCATTACAAGCATGCCCACAGGTTTGTGTGTGTGTGTGTGTGTGTGTGTTTGTGTATGTGTTGTGTTGTGTGTGTGTGTGTTGTCTGTCTGTGTGTGTGTGTGTGTGTGTGTGTGTGTGTGT
>NC_140254.1:13505258-13550258 GCF_949987555.1 Borostomias antarcticus
TCACATAGACGACAGCAATCTGGGGGATTTGTGCCTGAGAGGTATTGTATTCGTTCATTAATAAATATTTAAAAGCCAATTAATATCTGTTGTCTGTAAGGTGGATTCCATTTACCCACTAGTCCCGTCGCTAGGGCTCAGTCTTAAGGAGGGGACGCAATAATTATTAAATAGTTTGCGATATGCTATTGTATTTGTGCTGCACTGACACATATTGTACTGAGCTCTCTCTCGTTCTCTCCCTGACCCAATAAAGTTGAAGGCGATGTTTCTGAGTGTTAAATCTTCTCATCATGGAATGTCTTTCCATTCATCATTGTACTATCCTTTTCAAAGGAAAACTGAATAAGCTGAGCCTTGTGTTGAAACATACTATGCTGACTTCACATGTCAGATGTCCTCAAAGTTAGCGGTAGATGTACTCAAAGTTAGGGCAAGGCTAGGCTTATGAGCTGTGATGTCAGCGCAGTGCACAGCTAAACTCCCAACTGAAATCGCGCGTGTGGTAACCGCTACATTGAGGTAGCTTCCTCTTTCAGCACGCAGGTGTTCTGAAAAGTTGGCCTACCTCCTCAGGATAACCTACCATCCATTATCACCTTGCATGGCAGCTGCCGCCATTGGTGTGTGAATGTGTGTGTGAATGGGTGAATGAGAGGCCATTGTAAAGCGCTTTGAGTGCCGCTAAGGTGGAAAAGCGCTATATAAGTGCAGTCCATTTACCATTTACCATTATATTATGTTTAATTCACGAGTAGCGCATCCTGTCAGGTAGGGAATGTCTATCAGAATGTCCTACCACCCATTTTATTGGGCTTAATTCATGGGTAGCGCATCCGGTCTGGTAAGAAATATCGATAGACATTTTGACATTTCCTACCTGACGGGATGTGCTACCCATGAAACACAATAATGGGTCGTAGGGCATTCTGATAGACATTTCCTTTCTGACAGAATGCGCTATAAGCACACTATAGGGCATTCTGATAGACATTCAGGTAGGAAATGTCTATCAGAATGCCCTACTACCCATTATATTGTGCTTAAACAATGGGTAGCACATCCTGCCAGAGAGGAAGTGTCTATCAGAATGCCGTATACGAGCCATTATTGTGCATAATTCATGGGTAGCGCGTCCTGTGAGGTAGGACAAGTCTGTCAACATTTCTGTCAACATTTCTATCAACATTTCCTGCCTGACACACTACCCATGAATTAAGCACAATAAAATGGATAGTTCAATGAAGCGTTATGAAGAGGAGTAAGTAAGTAAATAAGTCACATAACAGAACCCTGTCAAACAAAACACACCGTTCTCTATATTAATGTCTTCATAAGGAATATCAGGTTTTTAATTTAAAAGAAAAATACTATTTAATTAATAGAAAAATTAATACATTTTCAAACTATCGGCGCCAGTGGGGGTGGACACTAGCACTTTTGGGGGTGGGCCAGGCCACCTATAGTGACGGCTACTGTATGTCACCCACCAAAGTGACCCCGTCCTCTATGGTCCTTGTCCTGTCTAGATTCAGATTTTAATTTAGCCAAGTAAGCTTCACCGACGAGGAATTTAGGCAAGTACTGTAAGCTTGCACCTGCAAAGAATTTGCCTTTGTCTGCAGGTGTGTGGCAGAAGCGCAAGAACAAAATAGGACAGAACAGTGCAGATCTAGCAGACTAGCAGTGATAAGACAGCAAGTGTCACCGAAAGTTACCGCCATCTGCATTTAAAGGAGTAGTAAAGGGAAAATGCATGTTTAGCCCTGTTTTAAGGTTACTTATGATCGTATACAATGGTTCAGATCAAAACGTTGACAAAACTAGCACTTTTGAGAAAGTCTGATAATTGCTCTACCACCGTTTTGGTCATACAATGGATGTGGATGGACATCTTGAAAAATCATTCAAAAAACATGTTAAACTCTCGATTTCAAAGACAAGAAACTCACCTAGGTGTTAGTTGGCGTTCTGACATATAATTCGCCATAAAGTAAGATTCTAGTTCATCTGGAAAGGCTTTTTTAAATATTTAGCATAGAACTATTTAGTCGCAGCACATACGTGTGTAAACCTCCGCAAACTATTGATCTACACATCTACAACGGTCGCTTCAATACAAGTCAATGGATTTCATAAAATGATCAATAAAACCCTACAGGATTCATACTTTGAGGCGAATTTGATGTCAGAACACCAACGGACACCAATTACACCCTCGGTGAGCTTCTTGTCTTTGAAATTGAGAGTTTAACATGTTTTTGAATGATTTTTCAAGATGCCCATCCACATCCATTGTATGACCAAAACGGTGGTAGAGCAATTATCAACTTTCTCGAAAATGCTAGCTTTGTCAACGTTTTGATCTGAATCATTGTATATGATCATAAGTAACCTTAAAACAGGGCTAAACATGCATTTTCCCTTTACTATTCCTTTAACAAGACCACAGTCTCCAGAACCTTATCTAATCTACTATTGACACTCATTGATCTGTGTGTGTATGGTGTCACTCGGCGTGTGTGTATGGGCTGACAGCCTAGACTTGACTGTGTGGCGATGCGAGTTACAGAGTTCAGTGGAAAGGATGTTTGGTAAGTTAAGGTAAATTACACAGGACAGTCCCTTTCAGATGGCATTGGCAGGGGTGTGTGTATGTGTGTGTGTGTGTCATTCGCATGTAATCATGTGAAAGTAGGAATATCTTTGAACATGTGTTTTGATGCATGATGTAGGCCTATGTGTGTGTTTATGTGAGTGTGTGCGGGAAATGTGTGTGTGAGTGAAAGAGGTACAGGTACGTGTGTGTGTGTCTGTGTATGTGTGTGTATGTGTGCGTGTGTGTGTGTGCATGTGTGTGTGTGTGTGTACGTGTGTGTATGTTTGTGTGTGTGCGAGCATGTGTGTGTGTATGTATGTGTGTGTGTCTGTGTGTGTGTGTGTGTGCATGTATGTATGCGTACAGTTTGTGTGACACATAGGCCTCCACATGGCGGTCTCTCGAACCCTCCGTCACACAGCAGGGGTATTCAGAGGGTCCCTGCAGTCTGGTGTGTGTTCTGTACATGCGGTGTGTGTACACAGCTAAACCTGGAACATATGAAGCCTCATACCATCAGCCACACCGCATAGCAAATAAAGAGTTTTTTCAAACATACCTCATGAGAAACATATAGACCATCATATATATGCTTTAAGCAGCTTTGAGACCTTGATTTGCTTTCCAGCACGTGGGGAATGTTTATTAAAACCTCTGTGTAGCTTAGTTCATTATTCTCAATGATCTACTGGAGGCTAGTGTCCTATCACTATCCAATATGATGATGATAACTTGTACTTTGGCTTTAGCAATAGATTATGCTCTTAGTCACTTGTTTAGAAATGAGATGCACTTGTGAGTTCTGGTGAGTAGTAGTACACTGACTGCCCGTGAGCAATTACTGCAAGTTGCTTTGGATAAAAGTGTCTGCTAAATTACTGTAATGTAATGTAATGTGATGTAATAGTGGAACAGATTCTCAGAGCCACTGAGAATACATGTGATACACAGACATACAAAGACAGTTACTTTGTGATAACAGAATATGCCAGGCTCACCGGAAATAATTCAGTCAGAGGGAAATCCAGCATAAGAGAAAGCACATAACTAAATCAATCCTGTGATTTGATGATATCATTTAGGGAATATTGTAGACTAAATCACTGCAACGAGGTTTAGTGTTTAGACTAGAAGAATAGAATAGAAAGTTTATTCTGGCCATATACAGTAACCAGTACGGGTACATTGGAGATTTTGTCATCGCTTGTGCTTACAGTATCTTATCAGCACTAATCAGTTCCTCATTCCAGTCCTAGATGCGCAACTTTAAATACATTAAAGGTTCCCAAACTGGAAATGTAGTCTGTACTCTAGCAGTCTATCAATTTGATCCTCATCTACTTATCCCATGCAATCATGGATGACTGTGACTTTGTCTGTGATATAGGCGGTGCAATTAATAGCATTCAATTTAATGGAGAAAAAAAATCCACCACAAATAATGGACATGTGGTCAATTCAACTTCAAAATTTAAAAGGCTATTATGTTCAAGCCCTGTTGCGCGCTTGGGCGTGGCTCTATTGAAACGACAAGGGGCGGGTCCAAGCCTGGCTACTATGAATGACTCTGCTCTCGGGCTCAGTGAAGAAATTGATTGTGTAGCCTACCAAACGGACCTCTTGTAGAAGGAGATTTCTGACTTAACTTGATTTCAATTTAAAGTAATTTGTTGAGAGAACGTTTCTTTTAAAGGTTTACTGAGCAAACCGACATGGCAAAAGGGGAGGGAGCTGAACAATATTCTAACGCGAGTCTATTGAACAAGCCTGGCAGTCCAGATGCCGTTCAACTAGCCGGGAAGGTAGGCTACGTTCATTCGCTTAGAATTGTTATCTTCAATAAGTGGCAAAGTTAAGATTGTTGTTGGCTGCTTATGAGAGAAGACAACTATAGAGGAGAAACGTATTTCATGAATTGCATTGAAAAGGCGTGAAGGAACCGGCGTGCTGGCACAGGGAGACCGACGCCGCGTGGGCGTGAGTCTCGGTAGTAAGAGTGCTCGGGTATTGCGCGTGCTCCAGTTGGGGGAACACATTTGGCACGTTAACGTCACCTCTCCACAGAAAATTTTCCGAAAAATTGGATTTCCTCATTCATTTCGTCGCAAATCTTTAAAACATTGTCAATGAAATCATCAATGAATTAGTAACCAGTAACCAAATTAACGAGTTCTTTGATTTGCCCTATTTCCACCGCCTGTTCATCCATCCCCCCCCCAATAATTTCGCCTAAATCATTTTGTAACGGTAGCTAGTTTGCTGTCTAGACTAGACAAATGCATTGAAAGCGGCCACTCCGGCGTTGTGCGGTTCAGTCTGTTGGGTGTGGGTTTCTGTGTGGGAGATGAGATGCTCTGGGTCGAGCCAGAAGGGTTTCTGTGTGGGAGATGAGATGCTCTGGGTCGAGCCAGAAGGGTTTCTGTGTGGGAGATGAGATGCTCTGGGTCGAGCCAGAAGGGTTTCTGTGTGGGAGATGAGATGCTCTGGGTCGAGCCAGAAGGGTTTCTGTGTGGGAGATGAGATGCTCTGGGTCGAGCCAGAAGCGCTACGTGTCATTTAACCGGCGCCGAGTGGTCATTTTCTAAAGCTTGAATGAGCCGTTAGCAATGCTTTGATTAGATATTAAATCACTCCGTACCCATTTTCAAAAAGAAAAAAAGTTGATGTGATATTTTGTTGTGTGTAAACACTTGGCTTCACGTATATTCACCTGCTTACTAGGCTACCATTATGGTAGTTTACTAGCCTACTGTATGTGAATATGGGGCTGTATGTGAATGTGGGACTAGGACTGCAGCTTGTGACATGTGTCCTTTTCTGGATAACTGATGGGGTGGTCTTACGCAATGAGTAGTTTTGCATGTTACAGTGAAGGCTTATAAATCCGTGTGTCGAGACCGACACCTCCCTCGCTCTCTCTCTCTCTCTCTCTCTCTCTCTCTCTCTCTCTCTCTCTCTCTCTCTCTCTCATACTGTACATAGACACACACGCACGCACGCGATTCAGAGCCAGTGTGCACTTCGCTACCACACAGAAGCTCACTTCCAACCTCGCTCATCAGTCTTACTTGGCCTCTCGTCCCAGTAAGCTTGGCGAGCGGCTTGTTAGACAGGTTTTCTTGCCTCTGTGATGGGTTAGTACAGTAGGTGGGTTCCAATTTCCAAGTTTGAACCCTGTGCAATGCCACAGTTACTTAACCTGAGTGAGAAGTGAAGTTTGCTTGTCCTTCTGTTGCCTAGTCTCCTAGTCCCCTATCCACATAGAATATTTCTCTCTACCACGTCTGTGAGGGTGGCGTTTCAGACCGAGTATTTGTCACCTGAGCAAAGAATCTGTTTGGGAGTCATATTGTTAATCTCTGCGTCAATGCACAGAGTGGTATTTTGTGTACTCACCTGATGTGAGATGAATGCATAATCACCTCATTCATTCGAGGATAGACTTGCTAGAACTGGCCTGCTAAAGATTTAATAATGTATTGTCCATCTAATGTTGTGGAAAAAGTGTTTTTTTCCCCTTTTTTTTGCCAAACAGCAGACAGCAGGAATATAACAACACACGTCTGATTAGTAGAATATAACACACAACATGTCTGATTAGTAGTATATCTTTGTAACCCAGTGTTGCCCGGGCCTCATCTAGGCTGACATATTGAACAGCTTAGTACCTCACCTCTCACCTTGTAGACATCCAGAATAAAGAATAAAGGACACAGTGTGACTGCATCCACCGGCAAGTCAGGCGTCTCCCACAGGACGGCCTTGTGATTGGTCAAGGAGGGAGGGTATTAGTGTGTGCCCCTTCCCTTCCTATTGGCCAAGCAGTAGCCAGCGTTCTTTGCGGTGGGTCAAACTGGGCAAGCTGTCCCCATGAGACAAGCGGCTGTGTTGCTGTCACCCCGGGCAGGACGGGGAGTGCGTGGCACCCCTGTGAGGGGACACACTGACCCTCTGTGGGTCTTGTGTCGGTGCCCACCCCCTGGCATGAGCAGACCTGCCTGGTAGAGACTGGCAGCGCGCCATGTGGGGAAGGTCAGTGCCAGCGTTTAGGGATTTGATCGATTTAAATCCCTAAACAGTCAACACTGGCACTGTCCAGTTTCCGTTTCTCAGGGCTGCTCCCAAAAGCAAAAGCGGGTTGTGTTTTGGATTAGGTGGGTCTAGTCAGAAAGGCAGCGTAGCATAAGGCTTTGGTTCCGTTATGAGGGCGTTCCTTGGGTAAGCCTCAGAGATCTGCAACGACTGGTGCTTCTAGACTAACCTGACTGTGGTTATAGGCTAGGCCACATTTTTCCAAAACTGGGTTAATGTGGATTTAGTGAAAGACCTCATGTTAAGTCAGTGTCGGGTTATTACCCTGAGCTGGGATTTTTGGTGGTCTAGCCTATGTTGACATGGGTCACAGACTGAACAAGCTTGCCTAACAAAGCAAAGCTCTCCCAGTTGGGTTTTTAATGATATTATAGTTTCATGTACAGTATTCTTGAGGTTAACCTTATTATTGTGCCCCTTCCCCTCACTCTACTTTCTCAGCGCGAGCAGAGGAACCGTCTGTCGGTGTGGAACAAGCTGAGCTATGCCGTCGGCGGAGCGCCCTACCAGATCACCGGATGTGCTCTCGGGTTCTTCCTGCAGATCTACCTACTGGATGTGGCTCAGGTGAGTCGGTGGCCTGGTACCGTTTCTAACGGCACGCCCTCTCTCTGGAGCCTCTCAATAGATAACTAGATCCTGAAGGAGCCCCTATGGCCATAGAAGTGACCCTCAATGACCTTCAGGAAAGTGTGTCCTTCATATCGACCCTTCGGGCACAGCGCACACTGCATGGTCATTCCTGCCCCCTGTCTATGTGGAAACACACACACACACATGCACACACACAGAGGAGAGCGTCACCGCCAGTTCTTGTGAACAATGGGGCCATTGTTGTGGAAAATATGAGGTGAAAACAGTTATCCTTTTATTTTTTTTGGTCATTAACTCTGCTGGGGGAACTGTATGATTAGAGGGCTTACTGGAGCTTAGCCTGAGCAGCGCAGGGCCACGGCTGGGTGGCCATGGGGCCAGCTTTAATGGATTTTGACGTTCATCTCGTCGGGCGGCGTGTAAGTCGACAGCTTCCCAGGGTCGTCTTTGTTCAGCAGCTTACAGCGGGATCAGCAGCCACAGGCAGGGCGACAGCGTGCGGAGCCAGGACCGCCGACTGCCTCTCAGCCGATTGGTCCGCCGGGGGAGGCCGACCGTGTCATCCTTCGCTGCCGAGAAGCGGACGGGTCTGAGGCTGTTCGGCGCCGGGGAGCTCTTCAACAAACCTTTGGCCGCTTAGCTGATACCTCACAATATGTTGTTTGTTCCGTTTGTTTGTTTTTTGCAAAAGCAAAAAAAATGGGCTGATGCCGGCGTTAAAACATGATGGCCCCGTCACACCGGTCAATTCAAAGTTCACTTTCCCTCAAAAGATTGGGATAGGCGTACGGGACGCTAATTCCGCCCAGGTGCGCCGCCTCTCGGAGACAGTCAGGTGCTTCGTCTGACTGGTTCTGTGTACTGGACTCTGAGTCTGACTGGTTCTGTGTGTTCCCCTCGGCCAGCTGGACCCGTCCTACGCCTCCCTCATCCTGTTTGTGGGCCGGGCCTGGGACGCGGTGACGGACCCCACTGTGGGCTTCCTGGTCTCCCGGAGCCCCTGGACACGCTTCGGACGCATGCTGCCCTGGTAGGTCAACCTCCCCTTACGTACATCGCACACACGCATGCATACACACACACACACACACACACACACAGACACGTGTGCGCGCGCGCACACACTGGGTGGAGTGGGTGGGAATTGGGGGCAGTGTGATAGATGGATGGATGGATGGATAGATATATACACACACACACACACACTGGATATAATAGGATAATTACTACCACTAAGATTACAGATCTTTCTAAAACCAAAGTTTATCTCGTATCACTACCACTAAGATTATAAGTCTCTCCAAAACCAAGTGTTGATTCTCATTCCTTATATAGAGGCCTAACTCCTGATAAGTTAGCTAGCAGCTTTAGTGAGTCACGGCAAACCTACCTTGAATGGGAGTCATTGGGGTTACAACAGGCTTTCAACAGTATAGTTAATGCTGATGCAATTATTACTCATCAGCAATTATTACTCCACCACACACACACACACACACACACACACACACACACACACACAGGCGCCTCAACCGCCCTATAAAGATTTTTCACGGCTTCTGCCCATAAAAAGCCATGAGCATCTTAAAGGACAATGCTCGTTTTTGACAACCTGGACCTTATTTACGACATATTATAAGACGTTTGACTCACCGAGATCACTTTGGTGTAGTTCGGAGGCATGTAGAAATGTAAAATCCAGCGCGAGCCAGTATATCCATGTAATGGCGGTGGTCGGGGCACTTAGAATGCAGTTTCAAAAAATCTATTTTCTGCCGCGAAACGGTTGTTTTCATCAATCTGTCTTGATGAATCGCTAGTTGTGCTTACATAGAGCATAGGCCTGTTTTGGTTTTTCACATGCCTCTGTAATATGATCTTTAGAAACGTCTTTAGACACGAAATAGCTTCCTCACTTGCTCCAGCACGCATGAGCAACGATTGCACGCTGTGCTGGAGCAAGTGAGGAAGCTATTTTGTTTCGAAAGACGTTTCTAAAGATCATGGCATGTGAAAACCACAACAGGCCTATGCTCTATGTGTCTGAGTCAAACGTCTTATAATATGTCGTAAATAAGGTCCAGGTTGTCAAAAACTAGCATTGTCCTTTAATGGGAGGACATTTATAATAACTTCCAGGCCAAGGTTATAATAGTTTTGCTTTTTACATTAGTTTTAATTTTTATATCGTTTTAACTTTTTGTTTTCAATTTCAGTTTAGTTTTGATTAGTTTTAAAGCAGGTTTGCTAGTTTAGTTTAGTTTTTATTTTTGGAAAATGCTTAGTTTTAGTTTAGTTTTTATTAGTTTCAGTATTAGTCTTAGTTTTTTATTCTTCCTTGCTAGCCTCGTGAGACCATCCTGATCTCGTGAGCTCACGTTGTTTCACTCCGTGTGAAACAATCCATCTGGCGCACGTCAGGTTACTTATGCGCAGGGGCACAGCTAAAGAACATGGATGATAGATGTCATATCCACCCAAAATACTAGGCTTATGTATGAAATGAAAAAGACTAAAACTAAGGACATTTTCTCAATCATTTTAGTTCTTTTTAGTTAGTTTTGTAAACCCACAATACAGTTTTAGTTAGTTATCGTTTTTTTGTAAAGTCTAGTTTTTATTTTTATTTCAGTTAACTAAAATGTTTTTTCACACCTAGTTTTCGTTTTTTAGTTAGTTTTCGTTAACTATAATGACCTTGCTTCACACAGGCCACACGAGCGCACAAGCCAAACCAATAGCAGACAGAATGGCACGTGACAAAAGCAAGTGGTCAGATCCCATGGGCTTCCTGGCGTGCTCTTGTTAAATCTAGCCGAGAGCCGCTAGGAAGTCCATTTTCCACCGCAGGCCTGCATGCCTCACCCCTGTCCTCAGTATACAGTATTTGGGGGAGGGGGCTTATAAGGAACGAAAGATTCCGCTCTTATTTGTTTTGAAGTGTATCTGCGATTTGACTGGCCCTTTTCTGCGTTGTTCTTGGTCTTCTGGAGGGAATGCGAGCCAGGCTGCTAAACCCGTCTGACCTGGCCGAAAGGTGGTTAGTAGGTTATATATATGGTAAATGGCCAACACAACTGTTCACGCGTCAGAATCTAGTCCAATAGACAATGGCGTTCGCATTCTCTGCGTGCCTGGGAGTTCAAGGTCACGGCTGTAGACCCCGGCTCACCGAGCCCAACCTCCTCCACCCCCGTGACCCTCTTCAGCCTCTCAGCAGTGCCCCGTCCACTGACCAACCAAACCGGCCAAGTGCCTTCAGGCACACTCCTCTTGACCATTTCCGAAGATCTTAATTCTATTTTCATTGACTAGACGCGTGTCTGTTCAGTCAGTAGGCCGGCGTGAGCCACGCTGCCCTCCATCATGGCTGTCCTCTCTGACGCAGGGCAGCGGGGTGGCCATCATGGCTGTCCTCTCTGACGCAGGGCAGCGTGGTGGCCATCATGGCTGTCCTCTCTGACGCAGGGCAGCGTGGTGGCAGTGCTTCTCGCTACGGGGGAAGGTTACAGCCCAGAGCGCCTGGAACCTCTTGCATAACCGACCGCTCCCCTCTCTCACAGAGGTTGTGTTCACAGAGCCCCTGCCCCCTCTCCTCCCAGCAACGCGCTGCCTAGCCTGATTGGAAACCTGAGGTACCTTGTGAGTGTAGATGGAGGGGTGGGGGGGGGGTGTAGTGGTTGAGAGGGATGAATTCAGTCCTGGTGGTGACTGGGGCTAGCGAGGGGGAAAGACGGGGCTGTGTTGGGCCTGTGTGTATTTATATTTGACCTGGCGGCGTTCATGTTTCACCCTTAGTCAGTGAAGGTGACGGTCGCGGCATCGAGGCCTGCCTAAGCTGGTGGATAAGGGTACTTGGCCACTATTAAGATCACAATGATTCATGATTGAGATCTTCTCATGGCTTCTGCGGTGGCATCCATTGGAATTCTAGAGGGATTTCTCTGGTCAGGTCCCGAGGGATGGACGTTAGAATCTTCCCTCGTCTCTGTGGGCAGCGGGGGAGGGTGAAGGGCCGAGAGGGAGTGACTCCAGGCCTGCACAGGGACCCCAGCTGCTTGATCAGTTGTTCCCTTCCTTGTTTCCCTGGGGGGGCAATTACCTGGAGCGCACACCTGGATAATTGACTCCTATCCTAGTGCAGCATGAGAAACCTGGAGGTTTAGGGAATATAATAGAAAGTTTAATTGCCATATATAACCAGTACAGGTACATTGGAATTCTTGTCATTGCTTGTCCTTAAAATAGCTTATCAGCACGAATCAGTTCCTCATCCCAGTCCAGGTATGCAGCTAGACATTTTAAGGTTCCCAGACTGGAGAGAAGCACCGACGTCATTGCCTTAACAGTCGTATAAAATCGAGATGCACTTGAGGAACTTAGCAATGTGGGCCAGGCAAGATCCAGCTTGATGATCTGTTAATATCAACATCCTCAGTGTGGGTGAAACAGGAGAGGGATGGGAGGAGGAGGAGGAGAGCAAACTGGAAGAGGGCCGGCTCAGTGAGAAGAACAGACCACAGACGTTTTGGTGGTGCCTGGAGGCAGGGAGGAGGGAGGAGGGAGGGAGCGGGGAGCCAGATCTTCACAGCCGTGTTTCGAGGGGCGGGGGGGGAGGGGCGCAGAAAAGGGAAGGTGGCCCTCTATTGGTCCAGCCCACAACACACCACCAGCTACAGCGAATAGCAGGGCAGCTGTGCGACTCCCTTCACATTTTTAAAGGCTGACTGTGGAATCCGGGAGGTTACTACAGTTCAAGAGATACGCGTAGTGGTGAGAGAGAGAGAGAAGCAGTGAATGGTCCACTGTTGGCTGAGAATAGACTGAGTGAGAGAGTAGAGGATTGCATGCTCCCATTCTGTACTTTTAACATATTTCATCATACATTTTTATCTCACTAGATTGATCTGAAAACAGAAAAACAAACATTGGAACGTCAGTCTTTTTTTCCTCTTTTTTCGTGGATTAGCCTTCCAGTTCGTTCTCGTTGGTCATGTTTTTGCTTATCCTTTCTGCTACGATCCAGTTTAATTCTCAATAGGCAGACATTTTAATAAACACGAGTCCAAGAAATGACATAATGAATAGGCTGAGTAGGTATGAAGGAGTCCAGGCTTCAAGCTCCGCCCCGCCTAGGGAAGCTAGCCTGATGTATTCTGACCAAATCAAACCTGCGTGTTGGAAGTGGAACAGACGGGCAGAAACGAGCCAGCGAGAGAGCAGACGACGCCACATGCACACGTACACAAATGTGCGGGGTGTAGCACGCCTACATTTTCATACAAGCGTTTTCCTATGTGGCTATTGTAAGTATGCATAGAGAAAGTAGGTCACACCGCCACACGGTACTATCATATCCCCGCAGACGGCGTGTGAAATGTCAGAGGAAGTGAGCGCCGTTATCCCGGCTCTCTGCATCTGAGCTCGTCACTGCATGCGCCACCTTACTTGAGAAAGTGAACTTTGACCCCTGGCACTCTGCACATGGCTATTTTAGAGAGCGCAGAAATCTGAAGCCGGTCCAGGCGGTGTCTGTCATATGCCGCTGGTTAATGCAGGCGTGGGGGGGGGGGTGGGGGGGGGTGCAGAGGTCTGGCTGCAGGCTGCTTTTAAAAACGTCCACGTCAGATCGCAGCCTCTATTTGGGGACGGGCGGACTTGTCAGGCGCACAACCTTCACTTTCTGCCTCTGTTCTTTTTAAGAGCCCTCTGGCTATGGTTTCCGTCTGCCTGTTTCCGTCTGCCTGTGACATGTGTTAAACCTCCTTAAAGGGGCTCAAAATCCGATTGGACACCACTAGGGATGAGACAGTATAGCGTAAAACCGCGAACCGCGGTATAAAATGTCCAGGGTATCAGAACTGTGACATTCCCTGTGTTTACGGTATTACACAATAATGCGCTGCTGAAACTTCACATTTCAAGTTGCTTGCAACAGTTAATTTTGTAATTTAGTATAAGATTGCTATTAATAAACTGATCTTAATTACAATAGTGTGTAATTTCCATCATGTGTTGCACTGTAGTTCCTTCAAAGTAATTTTTTTTTTATGTGTTGGGGAGGTGAAATGCCGTATACCGTGAAATACCGTACACCGTACTGTGTAACTAGATACCGTACCATAATGCAAAAATCCATACCGTATCATCCCTAGACGCCACACATCAGGAACTAACAGGTCTGAAATGACCTGACGTGACCTCAGTGTGTCTAATGAACAACATGGTCCGCCATATTAGATTTGACTGTATTTATTGTACGGGCTGACATCACTGAACATGACAGCGGGGGCAGTGACCAACCTTAGAGTGATACGTGACAGCGGGGGCAGTGACCAACCTTAGAGTGATACGTGGCACAAAGCAATCAGACTAGATAAGAGGGGCAGCGCTCGACTTACCACGGTGCTGCATTCCTGGTGGCCCAACGCCACATCCCTGATCAAGCATCTGCTTTGTGTGCGAGACACACCCACATGGATTGTTGGTTCACACAATACACACACACAAACACACACACACACACACCCACGCACCAGTCTCCATGCCACTCAAACCACATGCCTCAGGGCGCCTGCAGCACCCCTACCCTCTCCTCATCACCTGATCATTTGTGGAAGTGCTTAATTGTTTTACGTTTATGACGTAGACCGGGGTTACTGTAGGGAATTCATTTTCCTAGTGTTGTCAAGATCAGTGGAGAGGAGTGAAGGCAGGAAAGGGTAGGAGGCAAGGACGGGAAGGGTAGGAGGCAAGGACGGGAAGGGTAGGAGGCAAGGATGGGAAGGGTAGGAGGCAAGGACGGGAAGGGTAGGAGGCAAGGATGGGAAGGGTAGGAGGCAAGGACGGGAACCGATTTAAACTATAGAAATGAAACACCAGAGTTATATCTCTCTTGATCAGCCTGGTTGAACTAGTATCTTAACAGCAGCACAGCAAGGCTTGTATGGTACCCTATGTTATGCTTGTATGGTACCCTATGTTATGCTTGTATGGTACCCTATGTTATGCTTGTATGGTACCCTATGTTATACGCCATGGTTTGTACCTGGTCAGTAGTTCGATGCCTGGCAGTCATCCATAACAAAGCCATGACTGTTGCATCATGTGTGTACTGGCGGGAATCACCTTCCACGTAGCATAGTGCAACTCACCGGCAGTGTTATTGCATCATCTCCTGTCCATCTGGACATCTTCTGCATCACCTGATGTTACGGCACACCGGTCACTTCCTGTATAACTAGCTACAGGACGCCCTGAAGGAAACGTCCTTTTCCTGTTTGTGTCATGACATCCATGTGCATTACACCCCCCTCCCCTGCAGTGTGGGGTGATGTTGAGGCCACGCCCCCTCACTGCTGCACTCTCGTACGACTGCAGGGTTATTCAGGGTTATTTCCGATTCTCTCTCTACAGTGAAAGTGGAACACTGTGGTCGCAGACAGGGGAGTTGATAAGTCGCTTTTTAACCGCAAGTTGGCCTTTTGGGACATGAGGAAGTGAACCTCGGGTTTTACAGAAGTTTATTTTAAGCAGCGTTTATTTTAAATCCAAGCAGCTTAGATGTGAATTGTCATTCTTACTTGAGAGGCATCTTTGAGATGACAAAGATTCGTATGATTCAAATTTGGATAGTGTCCTCATACCCCCCCCCCTCTCTCTCTCTCTCTCTCTCTCTCTCTCTCTCTCTCTCTCTCTATTGGAGCGTTTTGGTCGGGCCACAGGAAGTGATCACAGACATTCCACAGGAGTTTCTCAGCTGCTCCCATGAGTTAGATATGACATCATGGTCTGAATCCACTGTGTTTGTGTGAGAGAGAGAGAGAGAGAGAGAATGAGAATGAATGCGTGGGGGTGTACCAGGGAGAGAGCAACAGTGAGAGGGTGTGTCTCTCCAGAATGGCATGTTCTTCTTGCAGTACTGATGCACTCGCTGTGTCAATCTCTGGCTCTGCTCTGTCAGCGTGTGAGTCGTTGGCTCTGGGGCGTGTGAGTCACCTGGGGGGTGGTTATCACACCACCTCCAGCTGGCAGTGGGAACCGTGTTTGAGAGCCCAGACACTCGAGGCGGAGTCTTTGTCTTGTAAGCCGCCTCCCACGGAACGGCGTTCCTCAGCGGAGTGAAAGCTGGCACGGGGGGACCGCCGAGAGACTGCGTCCTTAGGCGGAGTGAATGAGTGAACGAATGAATGAACGAATGAATGTATGTGTGTCTAGTAAAGCGAGAGACACACACACTCACTCGCTCATAGACACACACACACACACACACACACACACACACACACACACTGTGGCGGTTGTCCTACGCTTGAGTACCACCATGTTTTCACATTCTGATGGCTCTCTCTCTCTCCCCGCTCTCTCTATACCCTCCCTCTCTCTCTCCCCCCTCTATCTTTACCCTCTCTCTCCTCTCTCCATCTCTCTCTCTCTCTCTCCCCCCTCCTTCTCTCTCCCCCCCCCCTCTCTCTCTCTCACTCCCTCTCTCCCTCACTCTCTCCCCCTGTCTCTCTCTCCCCTCTGTCTATCCCCTCGCCCTCTCCATCTCTTCAGGATCATAGGCTCCACTCCTCTTGCTGTGCTCTGCTACTTCCTCATCTGGTACGTCCCCTCGTTTGAGTCCGGCAAGGTCATCTGGTACCTGGTCTTCTATTGCCTCTTCCAGACACTACAGACGGTGAGTAACCCCCCCCCACACACACACACACTGTAGAGGTTTATGACACCGGTGCCCGATAGCCAGTGAACTGAGTTGGCACCTCATGGCTCCGCCTCCTCCTCCCCTCCCCAGTGCTTCCATGTCCCGTACTCCGCCCTCACCATGTTCATCACAGACGACCAGAAGGAGAGGGACTCGGCCACGGCGTACAGTAAGTCTCACCTGTTATAGACCTACTGTATTATAGACCTACTGTATGACAGACCTATAGACCTAGTCTACACTACTGTGGACTGACGCATCGGGTCATGACAAGTCAATATGAAATGGCGTGAGACTCATTTGTTGCTTGCCAGTCTCATCCTCCTGCTTTTCGTCTCGTCCAATCAGGGATGACCGTGGAGGTTCTGGGCACCGTGATTGGTACGGCCATCCAGGGGCAGATCGTGGGCATGGCCAACGCCCCCTGTATCAACGTCACCGTCGCCAACGCCTCTGTCTCTGACATCTCCCTGGACCACACGGTACACACACACACACACACACACAGCTCTGCTTTAAGTGTAGTCTTGGTGCGATCATGTGCTCTAACCCTGCTGTCTCTGTCCTACTGTAGAAAAACGCCTACATGATCGCCTCTGGGGTCATCTGCGCCATCTACGTTCTCTGCGCCCTCGTGCTCTTCTTTGGAGTGAAGGAGAAGAAAGGTAAGACAGGCCATCCGTCCATCCATCCATCCATCCATCCATCCATCCATCCATCCATCCATCCATCCATCCATCCATCCATCCATCCATCCATCCATCCAGCCAGCCAGCCAGCCAGCCAGCCAGCCAGCATTTAAGCCTCCTCACTGGTAGTCGAATCATTAGGCTTTCTTTAAACTTTTCCCAACCATGTTTCATTGAACAGATGAGGTATGTCATAGGGCTTTGAGACACTTCTGCAGGCCACAGCTGATTGCATCAAGTGAGCGTAGGCCTATTTCCACACCATCCCACACACACACACAAAGACACAGATAATTCACACATAGAGGAGGTGAATGTCTTTGTTTCAGGTTCATGGTAGACAGACCACAAATAGGGCTAAATGTCCAAAATGGCACACTACCCCTGTTTTTGTTGATGTGAATATTGTCACGAGACAGGCTTCTTTGTGGTAAGATTCTTGTATTTGGATGGTGTCCTCATGCCCCTCTCTCCCTCTCTCTCTCCCGCTCCCCGTCTCTGTCTCTCTCTCTCCCTCCCTCTCTCTCTCCCTCGCTCTCTCCCTCTCCCCGTCTCTCTCTCTCCCTCTCTCTCTCCCTCTCCCCGTCTGTCTCTCTCTCCCTCTCCCCATCTCTGTCTCCCTCTCTCTCTCCCTCCCTCTCTCCCTCTCTCTCTCCCGCTCCCTGTCTCTGTCTCCCTCTCTCCCTCCCTCTCTCTCTCCCTCTCCCCGTCTCTCCCTCTCCCCGTCTCTCTCTCTCTGTCTCTCTCTCCCTCTCCCCGTCTCTGTCTCTCTCTCCCTCTCCCCGTCTCTGTCTCCCTCCCTCTCTCTCTCCCTCCCTCCCTCTCTCTCTCTCCCTCTCTCCCTCCCTCTCTCTTAGAGTCGTGTCGGCCCAGGTCCGAGCCCATGTCTTTCTTCCAGGGCATAAGGCTGGTGATGGGACATGGGCCCTACGCCAAGCTGGTCATGGGATTCCTCTTCACCTCTCTGGCCTTCATGGTGAGCACACATACGCACACGCACGCACTCGCTTGAGTACCACCATGTTTTCACATTCTGATGGCTCTCTCTCTCTCTCTCTCTCTCATTCACTGACTCACTCACTCAGTTGCACGTACGTACGTACGTACGCACACACACACACACACACACACACCTCTCTCTTGGACTATTGCCATTTACAATAATAATAATAAAACCTTGGTCAGTCACTCCAAGCAACCATGAACCTTAAACATGGTGTGTGTGTGTGTGTGTGTGTGTGTGTGTGTGTGTGTTTAGGAAAGTTCTGCGTCTCCTTCACTGTGTGTGTAGTCCGTGTGTTTATTTTTGGTTTTTGGTCTAAGCTGCAGTTTGTGTTGAAGTCTCTTGCCAGTCTGCTCTCTTGGCGCCGGTCCGCTCGGTCTGAGGTGTGTGTGTGTGTGTGTGTGTGTGTGTGTGTGTGTGTGTGTGTGTGTGTATTACTGAGCCTGTCTGTATGCCTCTGCAGCTCCTGGAGGGAAACTTCGCCTTGTTCTGCTGCTACACACTGGGCTTCAGAAACGACTTCCAGAACATTCTACTAGTCATCATGGTGAGGACACACACACAAACATGCGCGTGCGCACACACACACAAAACACAGGGATTTTTGAGAGCGTTTTCCCATGGCAATGAGCGGCTTTTCTGTTGCCAGTGCGACCTTGACCGCCTCCAGACGGCATAAATCCCCTCCTCCCGAGGCCGGCCCGTAAGTCAGGGCCCGTGTCTTCTAGCTGCTCGTTAGGGTGATCTGTGGCCTGGCCTCACTGTCCAGTCTGAATGCCAGCCCGTTCCCACAGACTCACCAGCACCCCCCCGACCACCACCACCACCACGCTCCCAGCGCCAACGCTAGTGCACGGACATGAGCTATAGTCTATGGAAATCAGGTCTTTCTCTGTCTCTCTCACTGTCTCTCTCTCTGTGTGTGTCTCTCTCTCTCTCTCTCTCTCTCTCTCTCTCGGTGTCTCTGTATATGTCTGTTTCTCTCCCTCCCTCTCTATCTCTCCCTCTCTCTCTCTTTCCCTTACCCTCTCTTTCCACTTCACTTCACTGCCCTCCCCTTCTTCATCCCTTCCTCATCCTCCCTTCATCCCAACATCCAGGCTAGAACAGATGTCTTAATTAAGACCAGTTTGTCAAACTCCATTACGTTGTTACCTCAGATCCTGACCACAATGTGTCTGTGTTCGTAACGAGCAGCGGAAAGTTCTGAGTCCGGCGGGACAGTGGACCAGCTCCTCGGCTCGGTCGGAGAGTTTGGAAGGATTACGCTCGATCCTCTACGTGAAGTATGGGATTAGAGCCGCTGGCCTTCTAGGAAAGAGACTTCTGGTTTCGCTGACACTGTGAATTTAACTTTTATCAGAAGCACAGACTGGGAAACAAAGATAATTGTGGACCTGGAACTCTCTAACAGTTTCTTAGGCACACAGGTCTTTATCAGTTCTACACAGCAAAGACATTGTTACAGATGGATGGCATCTTCTTCAGAAGGGATGAGATTAGGGACTTGACCCACTTCGGTTGGAGGTTTTAGCCCTTAGCAGCAGATCCCAGCATGAGCTTGGCGTCCACGACCAGGTCCTGACCTTTTAACAGGGAAACCATCAAACTGACCTGAGAACAGTGTGTCCCGGGCCCACCCTTGTGTGAAGGTCAGGGTAGCATTTATGTTGTTGTACAATGTATTACATTAACAATGGGTAACTGGAGAGGGTTGCCAGGTTGGAGACGGGGGTGGGGGGGTCCCGGGAGTTTGGATAATGAAACCTTGTCTGGAAGATGCGTAGATGGATACTTCCATCTTCCAGACAAGGTTTCACTATCCAAACTCCAGCGTTCCCCAGCAGAGGGGGAGTTCCACCAAACGGCAACAAACAGAAGAACCTTGTCTGTTGTTCCCCACGGTTCCGTGAGTCAGGCGCGCTGTGCGTTTCACCTCTGAGAGGCGGGTCACCGCAACCCAGCAGCCACTATTTTCCTGGCTGACCGTTGCGCGGCAAATGAAGCACTTGGTCGCAGGTCCATACAGACTTGGACCGGAGACAGTGGAGGTTCTTGTTCACCCCGTGATCCAGTCCATGTGTTTTCTGGCCCAAAGTGCCACAGCAAATCTAATAATTTGTTGCCGTGACTAAACATGCTAGGGGTTCAAGGCCAGGTATTCTATGCAAACGTTTTCTGACCCTGAGAGGATGATCGAGGGGGCGGTGGTGTGTGAAGGGTTTAGTGTGACTCCCATCTGGACAAATTCTCCTAAATGGACCCAGATGAAGAGACCCAGAGAAGCACTAGTGTCCAGAACATCCAGTCCAAGCTGACTGCAGTGTGGCCTTTTGGTCTCATACGTACATATTCACGTCTGGCGTTGACTGGCGGCGCGGGAACGACCATTCAGGATGGTTGTAGTTTTCCCTTCGATTGCTGAAACATCACATCCCCCTGGATATAGGAAATGCCCAACATTCGTTCTGTGCAACACACACACACGCGCACACACACACACACACACACACACACGGTTCACTTATCTGCCGCTTACCCAGTAGCTGGAAAACTACTGCCGCTGCCATAGGTCAATATTATCTTTGCCCTCTTATGGGTCCAACTTTCCAGTTCAGAGGTAAACCTCATCCTAGTCAGACCGCCACACCCCCCAACAGGAAGCGGTCTGCCGGTATGCTCTATGAAGTACCCTGGAAAGCCGTCCTGGTGTGGCGCGATAAGGATGAAAGAGATTATACATTTCCACCTTCGTCACAACGACCCGAGCGGACGCCAGGATTTCTAGAGAACATTGTTAAAGACGCCTTATTTGGCCAAATGTTTTATAAACAACTGTTTGTTTGTTTTTTCGTTTTTTTGTTGTTCTCCCCCAGCTCTCGGCGACCCTGGCCATCCCGTTCTGGCAGTGGTTCCTGACCAAGTTCGGCAAGAAGAAGGCCGTTTACTTTGGCACCTCGGTGAGATTTCTGAACGCCACGGCGTTAGACCACTAATAGTAATCATGATGGGCCACAGCGCCACCTCCTGGACGTTCTGAGCATCTCTGGGAGGGGTGGGGGGGATCCTGTGTGTGCGTGTGTGTGATGTCTGTCTGACGTGTGTGTGTGTGTGTTTCCTCCCTGCAGTCGGTGGTCCCGTTCATGATCCTGGTGGTGTGTGTGAAGAGTAACCTGGTCGTCACCTACATCGTGTCCTTCGCCGCTGGGGTGGGAGTTGCTGCCGCCTTCCTGCTACCCTGGTGAGTAACACACGCACACACGCACGCGCACACACACACACACGCGCACCTACCTGACCCTCTGCTGCTGTCCCCGTGTCCAGGTCCATGCTCCCAGACGTGGTGGATGACTTCCAGGTGCAGAACCCCGACTCGCACGGTCACGAGGCCATCTTCTACTCCTTCTACGTCTTCTTCACCAAGTTTGCCTCTGGGGTCTCCCTGGGCATCTCCACACTCAGTCTAGAGTGAGTGTACTGAACACACACACACACACACACACCTCCGAGGTCTTCCTGGGCATCTCCACTCTGTCTAGAGTGAGTGTACTGAAGACACACACACACGTGCAAGAAGTTTTACAGTCTCCCACACACAATATCAAGGCTAAGCCTAATCTCACTTCAAAGCGCTGGCTTCCTGTACCCTCATGTGATTAGGTACAGTGTGGACGTTGTAGATGTGTGTGTGTGTGTATCACATGAGTTGTTTGAAGTGGTGATAAGATTAACATTGACCTCTAAATTTGTCTTAGTGGCTGGTGATTATGGCTCTGTGTTATTGAAGTGTCAGTAAAAGCTAGTTAAGATTTATGATTTATCTCTCTCTTCCCCTCTCTCCCTCTCTCTCTCCCTCTCTCTCTCTCTCTCTCTCTCCCTCCCTCTCTCTCTCTCTCCCTCTCTCCCTCTCTTTCTCTCTCTCTCCCTCTCTCTCTTTCCCTCCCCCTCTCCCTCTCTCTCTCTCTTTCCCTCTCTCTCTCTCTCCCTCCCTCCCTCTCTCTCTCTCTCTCTCACTCTCTCTCTCTCCCCCTCTCTCCCTCCCTCTCTCTCCCTCTCTCTCTCTGCCTGTAGTTTTGCTGGTTATCAAACCAGAGGCTGCACCCAGCCAGCAGAGGTGGATTTGACCCTGAAGGTGCTGGTCTCCGCGGCGCCCATCGCTCTGATTCTGGTCGGCCTGGTCATCTTCTACTTTTATCCAATCGACGAGGAGAGGAGGCAGGGCAACAGGAAGCTGCTGCAGGAGCAACGGTAGGGCTAGTGACAAGAGACGATGTCTGGAAGTGAAACTTCTGTGTGTGTGCGTGTGTGTGTGTGTGTGTGTGTGTGTGTGTGTGGTCCAGTCTGTTGTCTGGCTGTCGGTCTGACCTGGCGTTGTGTTCTCCTCTCACAGTGATGAAGTGGACTCAGAGACGGACTCCACAGAGATGGCCAACATCGCCTAGGAACGCCGAGGCTCACGGGCTAATAGGTCGACAGACTGCTGTTTGCAGTGGGCGGGAGAAACAGAGGCTGCTCAGCCTATCGAATCCCAGAGAACCAATCATGCTGCTCCTCCCCCTCCCCAGACTTCTGTTGCCAAGACGACGGTGATGACCCTCGCCAGTGTTAGAAGGGACAGCGTTCTCCCAACACCGTGGTGACTAGCCCACAAAGGCCTTTTTGGTTCAAGTTCTACCTTCTTTTTAGTTGGGACCAACTGTCCTGTCCAAGTCACCGTCTCTTGTTGTTGTTGTTGTTGTTTTTGTTGTTGTTCTGTGTGGGTGAAGCCCAGATCTCTGTACAGCTGTGCACTGTACTGTGTTGGGGAATAGTGGGTCATTTGAGACGAAGCCTTTGCCAATGGATGTTGCGCGCACACAAAAAAAAAACAACAACCTTGAAATGTGATGTGTTGGCATGCCAAGCCTGGTGCTTCTTACCGGAATGGAACCATTCTAGACACCCTGCCGTAGATAAACTTGAATAGCTTGTGACCTGGTATACTGCACTAAGCCCAATCAATCCCTTCACAGGGCCCTTGCATGAGAAACATGACCAGCCTTCTAGAGACCGTTCATTATGCCTTCAGTTCTGTTATTGTTGTTTTTTTTCCTTTCTTCAAAACAATCAAAGCTTATCAGCAGGCAAGACGTTCCAAACAAGCCAGTTAGTAGACAGAATGGACTGTAATGCGTTTATAGTTTTTATATGAACAATTTCAAATGTTTCCATCACGTTTATACTGATGATAGTTTTGTACAATCTGACCCTTCATCTGTGAGGCCTGCCGGTCTTCAGAACTACAGACCACCAATCTGACCCTTCATCTGTGAGGCCGGCTGGTCTTCAGAACTACAGACCACCAATCTGACCCTTCATCTGTGAGGCCTGCTGGTCTTCAGAACTACAGACCACCAATCTGACCCTTCATCTGTGAGGCCAGCCGGTCTTCAGAACGACAGACCACCAATCTGACCCTTCATCTGTGAGGCCTGCCGGTCTTCAGAACTACAGACCACCAATCACTCAGGATATGTTCTATTTTGTGACTTTTACACACCCAGGATTTAACGTTTGAGACGGTTATTTTATAACCCCAGGCTCCCATAGATGAGCTGGGAGTTCAGACCTCTTTCTCACGGTGTAGTTTTACAGTTTACTCGAACCACCTGGGTTCTCCACATCTGATTGGTTTAGCCCAGAAGACATTTGAATCTTAACCCACCCTACTGTGAATTTAGAACTACTATGTAAAAACTGTGCACCCTAGATTTGCTCTTGTGGTAAAAGACTTTTCAATCCCCCAGCATTACATGGAACCACTATACCTGTAGATTAGTAACTGTTTAACAAGCAATTTTTGCACAGTCTCTACAACCAACATCTTGGCATAGTTACTAAGGACCATAGAAAGTTTTCTTTCTTGAATATTCTCATTGACTTCATATTGGGCAAAATCTCAAATGGTACTAATTATGACATGGATCGTTTAAGTATTTATTAGTTTTTGATTTTAGTGTTGAGTTCATGGTCACTGAAATGTCATGCTTCTTGTTGTATTTATGTTATTTAAGAAGATGCCTTTAGGTTGTCAAATGAAGTATGTTTCAAAGACTCATGTCAGAAAGTAAGTGTATTGGTGAGTGGATGGAAGCCCCAAACCTGAACTGGAGAGTCAATTTTAAAACGGTTTCTCAGTCATGACAGTCATACATCTTACAAGCAACTGTCATGCCCTATTCTAAAAAGGGAATATAAATGTGTGTGTGTGTGTGTTTGTGTGTGTGTATGTATGTATGTGTATATATATATATATATAAATATGATATGTTGTATTTTGAGGATGGGGCGGACATTTTGTTTCCTTTAATCTCTGCGGGGCATGTAGATGAAACGGGGAAAAGAGACATGCCAACATGAGAAAAACAGGAGACATATTCACCTGTTAACTGGATGGGGAAACGTGTTATATTTGCAGGTTAATTGTCTTTTTGTAAATATGGAGACCTCTCCCCTTCTGACCCCCAAGCCTGTGTAGTGGGTCCACACAAGCCTTGTGTACATCAAATGTGCATATGTATATATTCAGTGTAAACTTGTAAATAATCTTTGATATTGTGGAAGCAACTGAACTTATGAACATTGATGTAGTTATTTAAGATTTGTTGTTTTTGAAAATGAAAGATTTGTTGAGGGGAATGTTGTTAATAAATACTAAACTAATGTTCTACGGTGCTTTGTCGTCTTTGCAACAACAAAAAAAAGAATTAAAAAATGCTCACTTTCACATTGATATCCCAGAACACAGTCCTCCAAGCCCCCTTACAGAATTAAAATATGCAGTACCAGAGGAACATTTGAAGTCAATATAGTTATGAGTCCTCTTGGTGATTTCTCTGTTTAAAACAAATGGTTTATCATGTGTACAGTGTATGGGGCGACATAATTTGAATCCCTCACATGTCATCAACTTCGAACAATAGGCACACGACAGAAATATAAACACTATTTTGATAGTCCTTGTTTAACTTTGATGGAAAAGGTGTGGGTATTTTATAGACTTTAAACCAACTCTCATGTAACTGACTAGGATGTGATTTGGTCGTAGGGAGTTGCACATTTCTGGTCCCTGCTCTGGATGTCACCAGCCGAAATAACTCATATCTAAACTCACTATTGTAGTCTATTACTGTAATCGTATAGTCTACACTACAGTACGTCGTATGGCTGACCAAATACCCCTTTCGCTGTGTGTGCAATTATTAATGCAAGGTCGCCATCTAGCGGCGAGTCGAGAGACAGTGGGTCAAATTCTGAACTCGGTTAGTTTCTCCTGACGAGACGGGGTGAGTCGATCACAGAATTCAACTCAGCGCTGATGCAACACATTGACAGGTCCGCCCGGCTTCTTTAGAAATCAAAACCAGTGTCTAATTTTAAGGAATTAAACTAAGGTAAGATAAGATGGTATTGGGTACATTATGTCCGTCTGAACAGAATCTTGACATGGCCTGTATGTTAGTGCTAGAGTCATGAGGTTTTAGGATGTGTTGAGTTAGTCGACTGTAGCTGTACCTCACATGGCTTGCTACTGTGTGTGCTGCGGCTTGGTTGGTTCATTCAATCTCGACGTGTCATTTAGCTACCTAGCTTAAGCCGACTGGCTTTAGCTAGCTAGCCCGTTAACGTTAGTAACGTTAGATACTCCAACTAACGTTAGGTCTCTGTTGATTTTAGTTAGCTGGTTGAATCTAACCATATTCAGCTACCTGTGTTGCAGTTCCATGCCATTTAATAAGTAGTGCTCGATAGCTAGTTCCAGGCTAGGTGTGACAGTGTACCAAGTTAGCCTAGCTAGACTAAGTCATCAGTAATTATCTCACTGCTGATCTTTGAAGCTAGCTAACTAGGCAAATTGGGGGGTTTGCTGCTTAAGGGGAGACACTACAGTTGAATAGGACTTTTTTCCTTTAAATATACCCTCATCGATTTTTACCAGTTTTATCTTCACATCAAGAGAAATATTTTTTGTATTAGACTTTCTCTCTCAAACCAGGCCAGGTCAAGCCTGGCTTATGTGCGTGGCTTGTTTCTGTTCAGGACTGGTAGGACGTCACTGAAATAACTGCGAATTGAAATGACATGAAATGATGTCTGATAAATTAAGATAGGTCTTGTCGCCTGGACACATCAGTTCCAATGCTTCCAATGCTAATCCTGCACAATAAGAGCGGGATAGCCAGTTAGTTCATGAGCTCACAACAACTAGCAGCAGCTTCCATAACATTAATGGTAGCAGTCAGTGGCTAAAGCAGTTACACTGATGTTTACTGTAACGTAAGCTATTTTGCTGCAATTGGTTCAACTTCTGTTTCTGGACAAAGGTAATAACCCAGATAACACAAGGCTAGCGGACCTACAGCGGGTCCCCGATGGATGCGCCACCATTCCACCGGTAGTTAATTGTCTATATCCTAGGCCCATTGGCCGTGGGGTCCGTGGCGTGGTGGCGAGACTCTGTCCCCTCGCGTCAGAGCGGTTCGGGTGTAGTGCAGTTACTTCTGGGCAATCTCCATACACCCACTGGCGACGGCCGTGTGTCTCTAGCCCGCTCAGGGGCTGAGTTGTGGAGTTCATGGCATGGATAGTGGCGTGGTGGCAAGTAGGGATGAAATCAATTAATCGAAAATTAGGGAGTGTTCATTGTGATATCTATTAGTTCAAATTTTTACCCTATTCACCTGTAGTGTCTCTTAAAAGCTCATTATGTGTGTAGATGTAACGTTAGCAGCTTACTGTATCTTTTCTTCAATACGCATTGTTCATCTCCTCCTCCCCCAGCCTACACTGTTGGAGGCTACAGAAGCCATGGGGGACCAGCTTAGCCCAGATGAGAAGTTCCACCTGATCACCAGGAATCTGCAGGTGTCACTTTAATGTCTATAATTATGTAATGGGTTGTTAATCGTGTGTGTGTGTGTGTGTGTAATGGGTTGTTAATCGTGTGCGGGTGTGTGTGTGTGTGCGGGTGTGCGTGCGGGTGCGTGTGCTTGCAGGAAACCCTTGGTGAGGAGAAGATCAAGCAGGTTCTGCAGGAGCGAGAGCTGAAGGTGTACTGGGGCACCGCCACCACAGGCAAGCCTCACGTAGCCTATTTTGTCCCCATGTCCAAGATAGCCGACTTCCTCAAGGCCGGCTGTGAGGTGAGCCGTTAACACCCCTTAAACCATGCAGGTGTGCTGCCTGTCTGCCTGTCTTAGCCTGGTATGACCATCCCTATCTAGCGAGCTCACTGCTTCACTCCGCAATATCGGTCTGGCCTTCGCCCCATAGAGAGTGATTATGTGGGAGGGGGTACTTGCCTTGACAGACAAACACCTTCAGCCAATCAGCGTTCAGCAAACTTTTGCCAAATCCAGTCGCAAGAACGGAAAAAACGTCTTTTCCACCGAGAAACTCCACTAGTGCATACTCTTGTTCTTGTTTAAGTGTTGTGATTAAGTCTATTTCTGCAATAACTGCACATATTGCTGTGTTTATTCTTCTAACGTTAACGTTACCACGCGTTGCTTCGGGAGCCGCCATGTTTGTTTAGCGAGCGTCAGGGACACGAACCAATCAGGGTTGCTTTCCACTGTGGTACGGAACAGCAGTTAAAACGCAGTCCCTGATTGGCCCGGTATGGTCTGGATTTTGGGATAATCGCTCTGGAGGAGGCGAAGACCAGACCGTTCTGCGTTACTGAAACAGAATGTGAGCTGGCGAGAACGGGATGGTCGTACCAGGCTACGAGTGTCTAGCCCATCTGTCTGTCAGGCTCTCTCACTCTCATCTGTCTTTCCCAGTGTGTGTTTGCGTGTGTGTTTTTGCATGTGTGTGTGTGTTAACGAGCGTGTGTGTGTTTGTGTGTGTGTGTGTGTGTGTGTGTGCATCTTTATGCTTTCCTCACCATTCTACCCTCCCTCCCTCCCTACCTCCCTCCCTTCCTCCCTCCCTCCTCCTCCTCCTCTCTGTACTGGCAGGTGACCATCCTGTTTGCAGACCTGCACGCCTTCCTGGACAACATGAAGGCCCCCTGGGAGCTGCTGGAGCTCAGGGTGCAGTACTATGAGCAGGTCATCAAGGCCATGTTGGGCAGCATCGGGGTTCCTCTGGACAAGCTCAAGTTCGTCAAGGGCACAGACTTCCAGCTCAGCAGGTCGGTCAGACACAGTAGCTGTCTTGAGCACGCTGCCTCATACGTTTGGTTTTTCACACAGGTGCGGGAGAGAAGTCTATGAGCTGTGACTCGCATCATTGTACGTTGTTTCTAATCGCTCTATTTCTCTCACAAACCGAAGACTTACCTGTACATTACATTACAGTCATTTAGCAGACACTTTTATCCAAAGAGACTAACAATAATTGCATTTAATGTGGGAAAAGCCAATGCACTACTACTTGCCAGAACTCACAAGTACATCTCCTTTCTAAAACAAGTGACTAAGAGCATAATCTAGTGCTGAAGGCAAAGTGCAAGAATAGCAATCTAAAATACAATAGGTGAGAGGGACGATCGTGGTAGTACTCCTTGAAGAGATGAGTTTTGAGCCCGCGACGAAAGATGGGCAGCGACTGTGCTGTCCTGACGTCAATGGGCAGTTCATTCCACAACTGCGGGGCCAGGACAGAGACTTGACTTCACTCTCTCTGTCCTCCCTCCCACCCCTCTCTCCCTCTCTCTCCCTCCCTCCCACCCCTCTCTCCCTCCCACCCCTCTCTCCCTCTCTCCCTCTCTGTCAGAGAGTACACTCTGGACGTGTACCGCCTGTCCTCCATGGTGACGGAGCATGACGCTAAGAAGGCCGGAGCCGAGGTGGTCAAGCAGGTGGAGCACCCCCTGCTGAGCGGTCTGCTCTACCCCGGGCTGCAGGTAGGAGGTCACACCCCTGTCCCCTGCTCGTTGCATGCTTATTATATGTTGCGTTCTGTTGTAATTTCTTATTTTGTTTTTCTCAATACCAACTAATAAACTTTTTTATTAGATCATAAAATAATAATGATTTTTTTTTTTTTTATTCTGTAAAGCACTGTTACATTTGCTTGTATGAACATGTGCTTTGTAAATAAAACTGACTTTGACTTAGCGTGATGTAGTAGGCTACAGAGAGTGTGCTGTGTAGTACGGAATATGTAGACTATGGAGAGTGTAGAGTATGGTAGGTAGGTAGGTAGATACTTTATTCATCCCCGAGGGGAAATTGCAGAATATTTGAGTATACCTTTTTCTGGATGTCTGGTACAGAGCCAACTGTGCCGTGTCTCTCTCCTCCTCTCATCTCTTCTCCTCTCTTCTCTTCTCCTCTCCTCTCTCCCTTCCTCTGGATCTCACAGGCTCTGGATGAGGAGTATCTGAAGGTGGACGCCCAGTTTGGGGGCGTGGACCAGAGGAAGATCTTCACCCTGGCAGAGAAGGTACCTTCCCCTTCATCTCTCCTCTTACTCACCTCAACTGGAACAATCAGCTTTGTGAGATTCACAGTGGTCATTTCACCTAATAATCTCCCTGTCTGTCTCCCTCTCTCTCTTCTCTCTCCTCTCTCTCTTCTCTCTCCTCTCTCTCTGTCGCTCTTTCTCTCTCCTCTCTCTTTCTCTCTGTCTCCCCCTGCAGTACCTGCCCTCCCTGGGTTATGCCAAGCGTGCTCACCTGATGAACCCCATGGTACCAGGTCTGACGGGCGCCAAGATGAGCTCCTCCGAGGAGGTGAGGAACTCTTCTACCCACCCTCCCGATGTCGCTCCTGATCCCAGGTGATTGTCGACCAGTCACCCGTTTCCCCATTGATCCCTGCAGGAGTCTAAGATCGACCTCCTGGACAAGAAGGAGGATGTGAAGAAGAAGCTGAAGAAGGCTTTCTGTGAGCCGGGGAACATCCAGAACAACGGCGTCCTCTCCTTCGTCAAACACGTCGTCTTCCCTCTGCATGGAGGTAGTGTACACACACACTCATAACCTCTCTCCCTCCTCTACCTCTCCTCATCTTCCCTTACTGACCTCCTGGACCTTCTGCTTGCAGTCAGACATAAAACAAATCATATTTCTTGCGATCACTTAATGATACTGGTCCTCATTTACGAAACGAACCTCACCTCGTGTAGCCTGGTGTCGCCAGCCTGATCTCGCGAGCTCACGCTCGATTTCACTCCGTAGATCAGTCTGGACATCCAACCGTTCTAACGGAATCCGCTCACAGAAATTTATTCGTGCCAATCACAACCGGTTATCTAATAAGGGGCGGGTTTAATAAGCTGACGGAACAGAGGAGCGCCGTAGAGGCATTTTCGCTGATTGGTTGTAGGTCTATCCAATTGTGTCCAGAGGCTTTTTGATCTACGCCCGTTGGTAACCCTTGGGAATCGGAAAGCAACTGTGAGTTTATAGAACCTTCACCAGGCTACACCTCGCGTACGCAAGTCTGAGAATTGTCACGAGACTGATTCTGTCATCTAAGCAGCCACATATTCATTACTTATGTAGCCTAAATGAGGGTCACTGTGATTGTGTTCCAGAGTTTTCCATTAAAAGAGATCCCAAGTTTGGAGGAGACAAAATCTTTACTGTGTTTGAGGAGGTGGAAAAGGACTTTGAAGAGGAGGTGCAGTATATTCAGCTTTTTAGATCTATACACAGTAATATGAAAAAGACTTAATGATTCAAACCTGTACATTACATCACTTTAGCCTGTAGCGGGGCTAAAAGGCCTCATTGTCCCATCATGCACTGGTGTGACCCTTCTTTTTTTCTTTTCTTTTTTTTAAACAAAATTTTATTGATTTTCAACATATACAAGAATGATAAATTTTCCTATCATATCAATAACAGAAAGAAATATAGAAAAAAGAAAACATACATTAAGACAAATCAAATAAGCATCCGGTGTGACCCTGCTTGACCTCTGGCCCGGTAGCTGATCCACCCCGGTGACCTGAAGGCCTCGGTGGAGGTGGCGCTGAACAAGCTGCTGGATCCAATCAGGAAGACGTTCGAGTCACCCGAGCTCCGCAAGCTCACCAACGCGGCCTACCCTCAACCCTCCAAGAACAGTTAGTACCACACCAACACTGCCTACCCTCAACCCTCCAAGAAGAGTTAGTACCACACCAACACTGCCTACCCTGAACCCTCCAAGAACAGTTAGTACCACACCAACACTGCCTACCCTCAACCCTCCAAGAACAGTTAGTACCACACCAACACTGCCTACCCTGAACCCTCCAAGAACAGTTAGTACCACACCAACACCACCTACCCTGAACCCTCCAAGAACAGTTAGTACCACACCAACACTGCCTACCCTGAACCCTCCAAGAACAGTTAGTACCACACCAACACCACCTACCCTGAACCCTCCAATAACAGTTAGTACCTCACCAACACTGCCTACCCTGAACCCTCCAAGAACAGTTAGTACCACACCAACACTGCCTACCCTCAACCCTCCAAGAACAGTTAGTACCACACCAACACTGCCTACCCTCAACCCTCCAAGAACAGTTAGTACCACACCAATACTGCCTACCCTCAACCCTCCAAGAACAGTTAGTACCACACCAATACTACCTACCCTGAACCCTCCAAGAACAGTTGGGACCCTACCCTGTACCCTCTCTACCCTCAACACCACCTACCCCCAGCCCTCCAAGAATAGTTAGTACCACACCCTGTACCCCCTCTACCAAGAGCCCTCCAAAAAGTCTCATACCTTTACCCTCTACTCCGCTGTCTCTTAAACCGCGTTCACTTAAACAAAACAGACCAGACGCTAGTTTTAGAACGTGTGTGTGTGTGCGTGCTCGTGTGTGTGTGTGTGTGTGTGTGTGTGTGCGTGTGTGTGTGCGTGCTCATGTGTGTGTGTGTGTCCCTCCTTCCCTCAGAGGCAGCAGTAAAAGGAAACCCCAAAGCCGGCGGAGAGGACGAGGAGCTGGCCCCCTCCAGACTGGACGTCCGGGTGGGCCGGGTCATCAGCGTGGAGAAGGTAGGGTGGTAGGAAGTATTTCAACGCTGCCTTCCTTTTTGTATCGGAGGTCCGGATTTGGCGCCTGGGACGACGTCATATCCCAGTTGAATGTGTTCCAGAAACAAAACGCGAAAACACCACTTTCGCACCATCTTTGTAGTTCTAGCCAAGTTAGCCATTGTTAAACATTGTTAGCAATACCAGTTGATAACAACGAACTATGCTATTTTGCGCATATGAACTTCGTAGCAACGTTGTCCACTGATAGACGTTAGACAGTACTGATTTAATGAGACACAAATAAGACAGAAGCGCCAATAAACAGTCTTATTACAGTTTTCACCTACTGTTGATGCGCGTAGCAGCCATCTCGATTGACGTCAGCAGCTGACGTCGACGAAGTCGGGATGGATTTTTCACCCCTAGTAAAAGGGCGGGAATTCCGAGTTCAGGTGACGTGTTGATGACGACTCTGACGTCGGAACACGTGAATCCCGACGTTCCCGATACAAAAGGAACGCAGCATTACAACACCACAGAGACGTCCCTTAAACAGCGTCACCATCGCTCTCCGGCCACTCCCCTCAGCACAGTCTCTCGCCGTTTCGCACGCCCGCGACTCCTCCAGAGGTGAAAGTCTGTGCGGCCGTCCAGGCCTCTTACCGTCTGGTTCCGTCTCTCAGCACCCAGACGCCGACTCGCTGTACCTGGAGAAGATCGACGTGGGGGAGGCGGAGCCTAGGACGGTGGTGAGTGGGCTGGTGGCCTACGTTTCCCAGGAGGACTTGCAGGACCGGCTGGTGTTGCTGCTGTGCAACCTGAAACCCCAGAAGATGAGGGGGGTGGAGTCTCAAGCCATGCTGCTCTGCGCCTCAATGTGAGTCTTCCCTATTTGTTCATATATATATATATATATATATATATATATATATATATATATATATATATATCCTCTCTCTCCCCAACTCCAAGATTACACTTGATACATATACTCTAATGCTCTATACTAGAGTATAGAGTATTAGTAAGTGGTTGTGTTTTGTACACTAGGTATCCTGCTCCTCTGGGTATAGTGGGACTCTTCCTCTCTCTCTCTCCCTCCCTCCCTCTCTCTCTCTCCCTCCCTCTCTCTCTCTCTCTCCCTCCCTCCCTCTCTCTCTCTCCCTCCCTCCCTCCCTCCCTCCCTCCCTCCCTCCCTCCCTCCCTCCCTCTCTCTCTCTCTCAAACAACACATATACCTCCCTCTCTCTCTCTCCCTCCCTCCCTCTCTCTCTCTCTCCCTCTCTCCCTCCCTCTCTCAAACAACACATATACCTCCCTCTCTCTCTCCCTCCCTCCCTCTCTCAAACAACACATATACCTCCCTCTCTCTCTCTCTCTCTCTCTCTCTCTCACACACACACCTGCCTCACACTCTTGTATCTCATTAGACTGTCTTATCTCATCCATCATATTCTGACTCTCAATTTGCCGCCTCTTTCTGATTGGTTGTTCTCAGTGAGGGGGAGCCCAGGAGGGTGGAGCCTCTCGATCCCCCAGAGGGGTCGTCGCCAGGGGAACGAGTCTTCGTGGAAGGGTTCGAGGAGGGCAAACCTGACGACAAACTCAACCCAAAGAAGAAAGTGTGGGAGAAACTACAGGTGTGTTTCCTACTACAGTCTGCCCCCTGGAGGGCTTTCTGGGGGTTTGATTTGCTTGTTGGGGCAACGCTGAGGACGAGCTCTGATGTGTGAATAGATGGGTGAACTCTTGTGTGTGTGTGTGTGTCTCTGGCAGGTTGATCTGAAGGTCTCGGGAGAGTGTGTTGCGCAATGGAAGGACAAATGCCTGATGACAAAACTAGGACAGATCACCTGCAAAACACTGAAAGGTGGCAACATCAGCTAGACACACACACACACACACACACACACACACACACATACATACTGTCTTTCCAAAATGCTCTCACCCAGCTGCGCCCAACAAGAACCCCACACTCATCACCATGGTAACAAACACTTATTCATCAACACGGACTGGTCCAGATGGAGGCGGAGCAGGACTGGACATGGCTGGTGTAAATCTCAACGTCCTTCATGAAGTGTCAGGAAAGGGAACCGAGGACCTCAGGTGCTGCATAGGCAACAGTTTCAGGTTACAGGATGGAGCCTGCTTTCATCATTTTAACTACGGTTAAATGTTTCCCTATTAGGGAGGACTGAATGAACGTTGGCTCCTACAGTATGTGTACTTTGTGGTCAAGTAACGAAGTGCAAGTTTGCATTAACCTATTTTAATATACATCGTAAATAAGACTACCATGGTCTATAGTCATATGGTGGGGCGGTGGTTTGGGATTGGTCATAGTATAACTCAGCATCTGTGGCTGGCCTGTCAAGTGTGTTGCACTATATTGCATCATCTGTACCTGAAATAAACACTGGTTGAATTCTGGGATAGCTCATTCTCTTTCCATTGCGTTCTCTCTTTATCGATGGACGGCGTCCATTTTAAACTTTGATCCTGTGAGATTTTTTGTAAAGACCGTCTCGAAGCCTCGATAAAGGGTGTCTGTTGAAGTTGATCACATGGGCACGCAGTGGGCTCCCGAGGTCAGAGGTCAGATCACACGCATCGTTATTGTGAATCCACTAGAGGGCGCATGGTGCACCCACTGACCCATAAAGCCCTATTGTATCTCCATTGGTGGCACCAAGGTGACCACTTGTGTTCCTGGGGTCCACAAAAATACATCAAACAAGGTCAGTTTACCTGTCAGAAAGCCGACGTGTAGGTTAAGATAAGTGCACATGGTCTGGCATTTTCCACACAACACACGGAAATGGCAGTGCTTTCTAATATGTTTTAATCATTCATACTCTTCATAACAGAAACAATAACTACATTATTCTGAATTCTTATAAATCATCACATGTACATGGAGCCAGTAAGACTTGCCTTGTGTATAGTCAAGAGTGACATTTTGAGCAGGGAGTTCGCTGGGCAAGGCCCAGGTAGACTGACTATACTGTGCAAAGTTGAGTGTTTACCAAGATGCCTTCATTCCACAATGGAAAGGCTTATGTGACTAGCTAATGTGAAAAGAAAGCAGTTTAAAATACAAATAAAAAATAACGACCTCAAGGAGGCTGCCTCTATCACTATAAAGGTGCAAACCTCCTCACTCCAGTGTATCAATCAGGGTTTAAATGTGTGATGATACAGGACTTGTTTCCTAAAGATGGTTCTTCTAAATGAAGGAATATATGGAATATTTCATGTAGCGTCTATCATCATAACGCCAAATCAAGAGATTTACACACATTCTATATTTGGTTGGAGAAGATGACAGACATTGTTGAAAGACAAAAAAATATTCAAAACAAACATAAATAAACATGACAAAGCAGTCGGGAGAGTCCATAAATAGTGTATTTCAATGCGTGAGACTAGTCTAGAAAAAGATTGTGCACCTCTCTTAATTCTGAGAGGTTGGAAGCTGGTAAGTTAGTTAGATGGTTTTAACATCTGAGCCAGAAGTACTACCATAGTGTCAACCTTAAACGACTTACTGGATTTAGCTTCACAAAGTGCTTGTTTATTCACAATCAATAAAAAGTTATATTATGTTAGTGTTCTTTTAAATGTGCAGGATCTTATTCTCATTCACTACCAAAGCCCATTTATCAACAAAATCACATTTTGTTGAAGTTAATAATTTCTTAAAATCAAAGAATTTAAATTCAGTGATCATTCAATGATATAGGAAATCAGTCATCAGTTGTTCCAATTTGGATAATTGTGCTAATAGCTGTGTTGCTGGACTCACAATGAGAAAATGCATGACACAACAAGGAAATTATTTGTTCATTGAAGACATGTTAATGGAGACAGAGTTGAATGATAACACATGAGAGTAGTGACCAAAGTCACTCTCTTCTGAACTGCAGTGACTTCTACCTATTCCAACCCCTAGAGGGCGGTCTCTCATAAGCTTAACCTTAAGACTGCCTTATTTACAAACTCCAGCTGCAGTACCCCCACTGTCCTGTAGGTGCTACGCAAGAGCAGACAGGAACTTCAAAGGTTTTAGAAAAATACTCCAGAATAAAGCTACAGTATAATATCAAAGAAATGGGAACAGTCAACATTTTTTTGCATAAATATGGAGGCCGTTATAGGCTAAGGCTTGTGGAGAAGGCTTCACACATCAGAACACCCTCGGTGGATGTCCCACTGAACGTGTTGATCTCCATCCCTCTTTCTCTCCCTCTCTCATCAGTCCTTGCTTTGTCCATCTGGCTTCAGCCCATGGAAGTCCATGACTTTATCTGTCCACACGAAAGAGTCCGTCTCAAAGTGGTGTGTCAAACACATTTGTAGTTTCTGTTGTGCCTGGGGGGGGGACAACGGCAGAAGCTGAATGCCCAGTGTGCGGTTACAGCATCAGACATAAAAAGCATATTGTGTTCGAGGCTAACTCAATCAGCGAGACATGATCATGGGCTTAACGACGTTAGCGCAGCTTGAAGCGCATGCTAGTGAATTTGACCAGAGCCATGAGACCAGACAAGACACGCTCGGGAAGGAAGGCCAGTATCGCTTTCCCCCATTAGCAGAGAGAGCACAGACTGGCCAGAAGAGCACAGCCATTTGTGCTTCCTCTGAGCGATATTATGCTGCCTTGCTAAGACAGATCCGACCGACCATGTCAGTGTTCGATTACTCAGCAGGTCGGCGTCTTGTGTAGTGTTAGCATCTGCATTCTGTCATCTCAAGACTGGACAGGGAGACATGATAGACGACGGTGAGACATGATCGAACCACTCCACCTGAGATAGCTCACTATTTTGGACCTAAGACCCTATTTGCAGTCTGTCTACCATGAACCTGACACATAGAGACCATCATTTCACTGATCGTTCCAGTATTGAGCTAGCTGCAGTTTTTCTGCAGGCTCTCACTGGACTACAATGTATTACAAAGTCAATGGGGCCCCTGTAAATGCGTTTGAAAAACTATGATAAATGTGCTTTTCTGAGATGGGAAGCACATGGTGTAATCTTACCAGTCTCAGTATGCTCTCCTGTGAAATGTATTGCAATCAGAATATTTTTACGTGTTTGGCAAAGCCTAACCTAGTTTTTCCAACACATTTACAGGGGCCCCATTGACTTCCATTGTAGTCCATTGAGAAAAACTGCAGCTAGCTCAGTACTGGAACGATCAGTGAAATGATGGCCTCTGTGTCAGGTTCATGGTAGACAGACCGCAAAGAGGGTCCAAGGTCCAAAGTAGTGAACGTACCCCTTTATTGCTTTGTTGGAGCATTGTTGAATACATTACATGCTATACAATTAACAAATAAGTACTGTAGTGCAGTAAGTCTATTACTAGAGGGGTGGTATCCTTACCGATCTGCTGGTCTGGGGGTGCCCCCTGCTGGCCCGGAGGCTGCTCTGTCTCTGCGCCCCCGTTCATCTCTGCCCCCGCGTCCGCCTTCTCTGCCCCTCCCCCGGAACACACAGGCTTCTCCGGGGGAACGCTCGTTCCAGACGCCGGTTTCTTAGCAACGGGTGGCGGAACCTTGCTAGGCCTTCTTAACACGTTAGCTTGGTCGCCAATACCGTTGGAGACCGCGGCGTTGGCCTGCGATTGGTCGGACACCTGCACGAGCTCGGCCGCCAGGCTTTGCTTGAGGCTCGCCTGGGCTTCCGGCGAGGAAGAGGCCGGCGTCTCTATGACGACCTTCTTTGCGCTCCTGGAGAAGATGAAGCTGGCGGTGGAAGCAGGTGACCTGTGCGGCTCGCCCCCGTCTGGTGACCTCGGGAACAGAGGGCTAGGCTCGCCGGCGGCGCCGTTGGCGTACGAGGCAGCGTGACGCAGGCTCAGGCGGCCCGGAAGACCATCCCTGGCCGACATGGCGGCGGTTTTCAAGCGGATGGCCTCCTGCAGCCGCACAGAAGGGGCGCCAGCGGTCACGGGCGGGGACCTGGTCGACGAAGACGGCGATTTTATCGACAGCGACTTGCGGACCGGCTTCTGGGGCACGCCGTGGGCTCCCGGGACCGGGGTCGGACCTTGGTCCTGACCGGATCCGCCGCCACCGCCTGACGCAATGTCCTCGGGCTGAGCCGGCGCCTGCTGCTCACCGTCACCCACGGTGACGGACCTGAGGCGCACCATCTGGAGCAGGGAGGGAGTGACCAGGGGGATGTTGGCGTCCTCCTTGGGGACGGGCACGCTCTTGTGTCTTGACAGGAGCTCTTTGCCCCTGGACTCCCGACCCGCCAGGCTGGGCTGCCTCCTGAAGGTCACCGCGGGGGCGGCCGATTGGTTCCCGGCCGGTGGAGGGTGAGGGGGCGGGGCGTTGACAGGGGGAGGTCCGGGGGCGATGATGGGAGGCGGAGAGGGCGGGGCTCGGTCTTCACATGGCAGAGTGGGAGGCAGGGGGGCGACCAGGGAGGGCGCCGGGGAAGTCGGGCTCGAGTCGGCGTCCTCTGCTGATGTCAGCGGCGGCGGCGGAGGCGCCTCCAGCGGAGGAAGAGGGACGCCCTCCGGCAAAGGCGGGACTTCCTGTAATCGGTGGCTGGCTTCCCGGGCTGCAGCCGGCGGCTCCTCTAACGAAGCCGTCCGAAGGCGGGCTGGTTCGGGGATGACCTCGGAGATGACGGGGTCAGCGGCGGTGGGGATCGCCGGATCGCCGGCCACTTCGGTTCCGGACCGTTCCGGCGCGGCCCGAGGGGCGACAGAGCACGCGTCTTCGCCTTCCGCGTTCGCCGTCGCCCCGGCCTCCCCCAGAGCGACGACTGAGACGACGTCGGAGGCGTCCGTCGCCGGGGAGCAGCTCTCCACCACGTCCGGCAGCAGGCTCTCCGTCATGAACGGGGGAGGCGGAGGCGGGAAGTCCATCTCGTCCGGCCCGTCGAAGACGGAGTCCGACGAGCCCTCCAGGGGCGGAGGCGGAGGAGGCCAGCAGGTCTCCGAGGCGGGGGCACCCTCGTCCTCCTCGGATACCGACGGCGGAGGGGTGCTTTTGGAGGGAGGAGGGGGAGGGTGGTGGGCGGGGGGAGGCGAGGGCGGGGGGGAGATTGTGGTCGCTGGCTGAGGCCTGGCTGGATCCTCCTCAGTGTTTTCAGGCGCCACCTTCCCGTCCGCTCTCTCGTCGTCCACGGCTACGTCTACCTCAGGGAGCGCAGGCTCGTCGTTCCCGGCAGCTGATTGGACCCTGGCTTCTGTCGCGACGCCCCCGGCCTGCGCCTGTTGTTGGTTTTCGGCGAACTTCTCCGGCCCTTTTCTCAGGTACGTTGAGGTGCTTTTCTTCATGACAGGAGGCGGCTCTCTCTTCGCCACCCTCTCCTGACCACCCTCTTCCTTGACCGGCGGGCTATGGCTCTCGTCGTTCTCTAATCCCGACACACTACCTTGTTCCTTTGGACTTTCAACGCTCTCATTTTCCTGACCGACCCGCTGTGGAACTTTCTCTAACAGCGGTTCGGTCTTGTCCGGTGACACGTTCTCTGACAACGACAGAACCGCTTCCTTCTCCGTAGAACCTCGAGGCTCGTCAATAACTTCAGCCTGACTCTCTGTCTTGTGCACTTCGTCGGTTGCTTTGGGCTGTCGCTGGGGAAGGCTGTTGACATTCGGGCGGCTCGGCCCACACAGAAGCTCTAACGTGTGTCTGTTGTGAAACCAGGTCTCTGGAGGAGGAGGGGAGGGGGCCTTCACCTTGGGAGGCGGCGGAACGTTGAACAGCTCTCTGATGGCCGCGCTCGCGGGCGAAGAGGCCAGGCTCACCGGCGACGCCCTCTGGGTCTTCACAGCAATGGCGGGTGGGGGCGGGGACCCCCGCTGAGGCGGACTCGGGCTATTGGCTCTGGCCTCGTGATTGACAGGTTCGGAGGCGGAAGAGGATAACGAAGTGAGGGAGGAAGACACGGAGGCCGCGGAGGAGGAGGCGCGGGAACCGGTTCTCTCCGGTTTGACTGGCTTCTTTTTGGGTTTGCCCGAGGGAGAGGGAGAGATGGGGGGCATCCCTTTGGGGGACAGTGTCGGGGTGCCACTCTGGCTGGAGTAGCCGCTGGAGGGCGACATAGTCCTTTCAAATTTACCCGCCTCTGAGGGAGCTTTCTGCGGGGAGGAGCTGCCGGACGCCGGATGGGGCTCTGGGGCTCCTCTAGCTCCCGCGGGGGTGAGGGGTCGCGAGGCGGACGAGGACCTGGAATCGTTCAGACTCGGTCCAGACTCGGCGGGGTCAGACACAGGGACCGGACTCCGGCCCGGGCCGGTGGTGTCCGCGGAGGCTTCCCGAGTCTCTTCCTGGGCCGGACCGCTCGCCTCGCCGACCTTCCCCTCTCCGGACGCCGGACCGCCGAGGTCTTTGACGTCTGCCTGCCCTCTCTGCCTCGCCGCCACGCCGTCGTGGTGCAGGGAGTTGGTTCTCCTGGGCGGCGCCGGAGGGAGCTTGTTCTTCATGACGGACAGACTCCGAGTGAACGCCCGGCTCTCCCTTCCCCCGGCGCCGCCCGTCTCCATGCCGCTCGCCGATTCCGACACGCCGGACTCGGAGGCCCGGCCGGCGCCGGGGCTGCTGGCGCCGCTGGCCCGGCTCTCTGAGCTCCGGAGGCTCGCCGCGTCCTGGTCCCCGACGGACTGCTTGGGCGGACCTCCCTGCCGGGCGCGGCTCGCCGTTGGGGGCTTGGCGGCGCCCGGGCTCCCCTGGGAGGAGATGGTGGATGAGTTCGACATGACTGTCTCGGACGACTGCGACTGGCTCCAGCCGGAGGGGGTCGCCGGCGGCGGGCCGTCGGGGGCGCCGTCGCTGTGGGAGCCGCCGGAGCAGCGCGACGAGGCGGGGCTGGCCGACGACCCGCCGGATGCCAGGCTGCTCTTGCTGGCCGCGCGTCCATTTCCGCCGTGGCTGAGGCTGCCGCCGCGGTTGCGGCCGTTGCTCCTGTCGATCTGTATGACGTCGACGGACGCCGGCAGGATGGCGTTGGGGATGATCTTGGACAGGTAGGTGGCTTGGGGCGAGATGCACATCACTGGGCCCTGCCGACCACAGCACAAACAACCATTGATATTGACACTTTATTTGCTATCCTTCCTAGACACCTACAGTGAAGACGTGAGCCACTAGGCTCGAGAACCATTGGTTCTCAAGGCTGCTTACTGACTTACACAGTGATGATGAGGAATAAACGTTTGGAAGGTCAAAGTTCATAGCACAGACTACATCAGAGAATGCAAAAGTTAATGGAGAAAACAATGTAAGAGGTACATGTGACCAGGGAGGCAGTGTATTTAGCTAGTAGCCAATAGATAGATGTAATATATATATATATATATATATATATAGATATATATGTGTGTGTGTATATATATACATTTAATAGCTCTTTGTGCATCTGGAAAGGCACTATACAGTATAAGTACATAAGTATGATGTTATTATGATGTAGTTCTGGACCCACCTGGGGTTCCTGGAGGAAGAGGAACGTGGAGGGGGAGTAGGAGGACGTTATGCCCGGCACGGCCAGGGACTTGGGCCTCTTGGCGGAGCCGGGGGAGAGTCTGGGCCCCAGGCGATGGTGGCCGAAGGCCTGCTCGTCCTTATACACCGCCTGCAGGTGGCGCTGCAGCAGCTTCTCCTCCCTGGAGGCCTGCTGGACCGCAGAGAGAAGGAGAGGGAGACAGATCAGAGCAGAAAACACCGTTCCTAACAGTGACAAGACATAAACAACTCCTCTTAAAGGGGAGGCAGAAAAATGGAACTTGAATTAAAGAAGCCATGAAATGCATTTGTTTCCATTTTGGATCACATCCTTGGTCATAGTGTGCACCTACAATATTTAACAATACATGCCAACACTTTTTAATAATTAATTTCAATTTTGTTGCAATCTTATATCAAATCTTGTGATTTCCTTTTGCCTTCCTCTTCCTGTAAAACAAAATCTCCAAGTCAGCCAATAATCTCACAACATCCACCTGTCAATCAACGCTATCTGTCTATCAAATCTGTTTTAAGTTGTTATAAACCGCCCACTTGTCAATGTTCCAATCACATTCCTCTAAATGTTGTGTCCCGCCCCTATAGCCTGTTTGAGTCGAAAATACGTCAAACTACGGAAGTTAGAAGATCTCAAACATACGTTTCATCTGGACTTAAAAAAAACAAACAAACTACCTCAAGGTCTTGGAGGTGCACCCTTGCTCCCTCCTGATTGGCTACGGTCATCTCGCCGTCGATGGTGGGGATCACGACAGCCTCGGATTGGTCCTCGCCGACCTGTCCATTAGGGATCTGGCTAGACATGCCCTGCTGGTACGTCATCCCCCTGTGCAAAGCTGGGAGGACGAGAGAACGGACGTCGTCAGCCCGGCGCCGTGTGAAACGGGCGGATTTCCCGTCCGATCCCGTGCGCGTTGGCGTTACGTGCCGCAGGTACCCTACCTAGCTCTCTCTGGACCTGCTGAGGGATGCCCATGATGGTGGTCCTTCTGCTTCTCTTCTTGCCCCTGTCCAGCCTCTTCACCGGGTTCAGGGGCTTAAACGTGGAGCCTGGGGGGGCGGAGTTAGAGAGGAAAGACAGAACAGAGGTGGTGATTTCCAAAAGGAGGGATCGAATTGGAGAGAGGAAGCGAGGGATGAATGATGGGGGAAAACCGAGTGAGTTGGGATGGTTGCCATGATGTGTACACACACACACACACACACACACACACATGCGTAAACACAGTGCTTTGGCTTCCAGCTGTGACATACCAGGCACCGGCAATGCAGGCTTTGGATGCGACAGACAATATCTGTAACAAGCTACAGCTGTGTGTGTGTGTGTGTGTGTGTGTGTGTGTGTGTGTGTGTGTGTGTGTGTGTGTGTGTGTGTGTGTGTGAGAGTGCGTGCGTGCGTGTGTGCGTGCACTTTGATTAAACATCCTGGAAGCACAGGCGAGACACCAAGCCTCTGGGAAGAAGCCTGCATATAAATCACACTCCTCTGACTCAACAACAGCAGCAACAACAACAACAAGCAAACAAAGCTCTCACGCTGCCAGGCGTGATCTATGATTAGCTTCTATTAGCAGGAGATGAAAAGGAATTGAATTGCTTCCTCCTCAACTACGCCTCTCTTGTTCTTTCATAGGCATCGTCATAAGCATTAACATAATCATTTCACACACACACACACACACATTGTTTGTCCTACTACTCTACCTTGGCGCGTGAGCACCGGCCTGGTGGTGGACACCGTGGACGCGGCAGACGTCGTGGTGTTGGCGGAGTTCCCGGCCGTGCTTCCGGACTCCTGGGACGCGTCTCGCTCCTTGGGGCCGGAACCCTCGCCCTCCTGCTCCTCCGCTCGGACCGTCGCCAGGGACTGCTCAGGAGCAAGGGTTCAAACACGTGCTAATTGTCTGTCTCTGTTGATTCTTTTATTATCCTGTTGCTTGTGTTCACAGGCTGTCTTTGTAAAGGAGACTTAAGTCTCAACAGACTAAACCCTTTTACATTTTGTAAATATTTTTTATCTAGCCTTTATTTTACCCAATTGGTCCCATTGAGAAAGATCTCATTTACAAGGGAGACCTGGCAAATAAACGCTCAATAAAGGTGTATGTGTGTGTGTGTAGAATAGAATAGAAAGCTTATTTGCTATATGTAAGGTACAGGTACATTGGAATTCTTATAATCAATCAATTATACATGGCAGTCCTAGGTACTAGATCCTAGGTACAAATTTACCTATTTACTATACTATCCGTAGTCTAGCAGTCTGTTTGAGAGTCTGTGTGTGTGTGTGTGTGTGTGTGTGTGTGTGTGTGTGTGTGTGTGTGTGTGTGTGTGTGTGTATGCGTGTGTGTGTGTGTGTGTGTGTGTGTGTGTTACAGGAAAAGCCAGTGAGGTTGGTTGTTGTGGTCAGCGTGAACAGAAGCACTCACAGCGATGCCCTGGTCATGCTGGAACTCCACTTCTTGCTGATGTTCTAGGACAGAAAACAGGAGGATTTCAGTTGTGCAAAGTAAAGAACCAAACTCCCCAACCCGGTAGCCACAGCCGCCAGCACTGTGCTCAAGCACCTATGTGTCATATTGTGTGGTGTGTCCTCTCACCCACTGCTTGACTTGGACTCGAAATACAGTACGTGCCGGTCCTCACTAGTACTGTTTATATTCAAGTTCAGGTCCACAAATACTTTTGAGCTGATACTATAAGAAGTGCAGCAGCTCAAGCAATAGGACTTTCGAGGGGACGATACTCAGCTCCCGCCCAAGCCAAGCACTGGCTGTGCTCTAGGGTCTAGACTAAACACGGGGAAGTACGACGGTCTGATTGGGCGTGCGACTGACCTTCCTGCTGCTGGATCTTGAGGCCCTGCTGAGCCTCGGTGTGCAGGTCCTCCAGGTACTGAGGCCTGCTGGCCTCGATGAACACGTTCTCCTGGTAGTGCTGGGAGGCCAGCCTCTTCTGCTCCTCCTGACCCTTAGGACCCACTACGGAGGGAAAGAATGAATGAGAGAGAGAGGGAGGGAGAGAGACAGAAAGAGAGGGAGAGAGAGAGATAATGAAACAGAGAGAGTTAGTAAAATATCCACAAAAGAGGAGTTTACTAAATTGGTCAGGCGCTTTTGAGGTCACCTCTGGAGCCACTAAGAGCCAGACCTCCAGTGACTGGCAGATGTGGTACACAGTGTGCTAGTACACAGTGTGCTAGTGTAATTGGGCTAGTGACCGTATGAGTACATCTTTGCAGCTACGACACATCACATGATCTCAGTCTGCTACGTATTGCCTCGGCCACCGAAGAGATCAACCCGGACTGTCTAATAATCCCTAGGATAATTTGCTCTGGGTAGTCGGTGGGATTAATAATCTGGATTAGCCTTGGATCAAGAGGCCCTCTACCTCAGGAAATCTTTTAGATCGACGAAGCAGCGCTAAGTGAAAACAATTCAAACAGAGAAAAGAAAATCGGTTATGTCAAAGACCGACAGCAACAGAGAGAGAGAGGGGGATGGTTAAGGGAGCGTCCAAGCCTCCTAGAATACAGGAGGGATCTTTAGGAACGTTAGGGAACGTTAGGGAACTCGCTAAGACGTTCCACTGTCCCTCCTCCTGGTCCCCAGACTGTGTAAAGGTCACTCGGTGGTGTTGCCTTACTCGCCCTTTGTCCCAGGTAACACTGCTTCTCTCAGTCTCACCTGGCTAGGTAACCGTGTGTGTGTGTGTGTGTGTGTGTGTGTGTGTTCCAGGGTGACTGTGTGCATGTGTGTGTGTGTGTGTGTGTGTGTTCCAGGGTGTCTGTGTGCATGTGTGTGTGTGTGTGTGTGTGTGTGTGTGTGTGTGTGTGTGTGTG
>NC_140254.1:13561160-13566160 GCF_949987555.1 Borostomias antarcticus
CACACACACACACACACACACACAATGTGTAAGAACACTGAACACACGCCGACTCTGTGCATTCATAAATAAGTGAGGAAGATGAAGGCCACCACACCCAGAGTGATGCTGAATAAGCGTTTTGGCCAAAGCTAATCAAAAGCAGTCATACACTCTAATGACAAGGCAGAGTGACTCAGGGATGATTCTGTCTAGGGATGAGGGAAAGAATAGGGGAGGAAAGGATGACTTAAAGAGGAAAACTTATCCACGCGTGTGGGTGTTGTCGTGTGTTTATACAGTGTGTGTGTGTGTGTGCGTGCGTGCGTGTGTGTGGATGCGTGCTCTAATTAAAAAAGCATTGACAGAGAATTCTGGGAGTCCTCTCAATGGTTGAATAAGGCTTTGTATTTCCGTGTAATCTCCTCTCTCTGTCGCATAACTCTAGACAAAATCTGGCACCCAGGCAGCCAGACACACACACGCACATGCACACACACACACATGCACACACACACACACGCACGCACACACACACACACACACACACACACAAAGATACTCTGCTCCTAGGGATCCAGCAGACACACATACACACACACACACACACACACACACACACACAAACACACACACACACGCAAACACACACACAGAAACACCCACCCACCCACACACACACACACACACAAAGATACTCTGCTCCTAGGAATCCAGCAGACACACACACACACACACTCTCTGCTCTCAGGAATCCAGCAGATCAAAGAGTGTTTTTTTTGCTATATGAGAGGAATCTCTATAAATAATAAGCTTCTCTCTGAGAGGACATGCAGGGATACAGGGCTGATCTATGGAGCCGCGGGCGTTTCCACGTCTGCTGGACACCAGATACTATGGAGGAACTAAAACCATTACCCAACGTCCTGCCGTAGAACACTTACTGCTGCATGCCCTCGTCATGGGTCGCCCACACGTCAGACAGGGAGGAATCTGTGTGTGTTTGTTTGTTTGCGTGTGCGTTTGTGTGTGTGTGTGTGTGTTTGTATGTGTGTGTGTGTGTGTGTGCATGTGTGCGCGTGTGTGTGTGTGTGTGTGTTTGTATGTGTGTGTGTGTGTGTGTGCATGTGTGCGCGTGTGTGTGTGCGCGTGTGTGACAGTTCTCTTTGTGTAAGCCTCCCACTCGTCAGGTTGTTCTGGTGGGGTAAAGTCACCCGGCGAGTTCTAGAAGAATGAACCACAGGAGGAAGAACCTCAAAGACCTGACACACTCACGCTTTAATGGTGGGAAAAATCTCGCTCTCCTCCTGTCTCTCCCAATCGTTCCTTCTCTCTCGGTATCTCAGAGGCAAACAAAGGCCAAAAGAACAAAGACTAGATTCACAGAGGTGCGATAAAAATACACCTGTTCTCACAGGTGAATAAGAGGACACTTCTTTCCCATAATACCCTGCTTCTTTTGAGTTATGTGATTATTTCTGACGACAGACCTGCTGTGTGAGTCCAAATGAGGTCAGAGGGGGTCAGCCTGAGGCAGTTATTCTGTCTGGTTATGTAGTCAGGTCGGCAGGTCAACATACACTCTCAGAAAAAAAAGAGCACTATGTAGAACCATTTGTCCCTGTAGAGGAAAATGTTCTCGGGTCAGCAAGAACGCCGTTTGGTTCTAAATAGAACCCTGTCTCCATATGGAACCCTTTAAAATTATTCTGTCTGACATGAAAAGGGCTCTATATCCAAAGGGTTGTCCTACTGGAACAAAACAGTTTTTTTTTTTCTCAGAGCAAAAGAACTCAATGTTCTGAGATGATACAAGCATCATCAACTCCTCTCAACAGTGGTTTTGTTCTTTGTGTCTGTTGCAAAGCAGAGAGCACTGTTAGTGTATCATCCAGAAGCAGAGAGCACTGTTAGTGCATCATCCAGAAGCAGAGAGCACTGTTAGTGTATCATCCAGAAGCAGAGAGCACTGTTAGTGTATCATCCAGAAGCAGAGAGCACTGTTAGTGTATCACCCAGAAGCAGAGAGCACTGTTAGTGCATCATCCAGAAGCAGAGAGCACTGTTAGTGCATCATCCAGAAGCAGAGAGCACTGTTAGTGTATCATCCAGAAGCAGAGAGCACTGTTAGTGTATCATCCAGAAGCAGAGAGCACTGTTAGTGTATCATCCAGAAGCAGAGAGCACTGTTAGTGTATCATCCAGAAGCAGAGAGCACTGTTAGTGTATCATCCAGAAGCAGTTCCCAGGCTTTCAACCCCAAAATAACGCTGATGGGGTGCAGGCGCGTACACCATCACAACTCCACTTGGGAAACATGAAGTAGGTTGGTTTGTACTTTCTCATGATCGAGGGCCCCTGTTTCCTACTTGTGGCGCAGAGACCCCCCAACAATGTCGGTTGAGGGACGTGGGGGGGGTTGGGTGGGGGGGTGGAGGGGTGGGGGGGGGGGGGGCAAGCTGCTTTCAGCAAGAGAGAAAAGAAGACATAACAGTGGAAAACTAAAATGACCACACAGGTCGTGCTGAACAGAGCTGCAGCCTACACACCCTTGAAAAGAGAATTACAGAAATTTACAACAGAAAAGAGGGGGAGTTTGGTGCTCTTACAAAACTTTGAATGTACATCGACACGCACACGCGCACACACACACACACACACACACACACACACACACACACACACACAGACACACACACACACTGGCATTGACGGGAGAGAAAGGGACAGCTTTAGAGGTAGTACAAAAACAGGAAATTGGGATTGTGGGTAATCTCTGAGTCGCCAATGTGACCAAAGCCAACGCAGAGAAGATTAAGCCCATCTTGCGCGTGTGTGTGTGTGTGTGCGTGCGTGTGTGTGTGTGTGTGTGTATGTCTTCCAAAGTATTCTACCACTAGACAGACAGATGTCTTGAAAACAACTCCTCATATACATGGCCATCTAAATCCATCTGAAAATGCCTGAACCATCATCATCATCATCATCAACATCATCATCATCATCATCATCAACCTCATAATCATTCTCATCATCCTCCTCATCATCAAATTATAACCGAAATCCCGACCTGACTAAACCTCATACACCTCCCCGACGTGGCTTATCATCCAGCATACAGTACGACAGCACAGTCGACTCAGACGATGCGGTCGATCCCCATAGGCCGCTCCCCTGTCCCCCCCGCTCACCTTTGGCCGGGTCGTGGTTCTGGTGGCCCGGTTTGGCCCCGCCTCCCTCGGTGATCAGGCCGGTCCCGACGCCGTGTCCGTTGCTGAGGCTCTTCTTCTTCTTGCGGCTGCCCTTGAGCCAGCTGAAGGCCTGACCCAGGCTGCCCCCGGCCTTCCTCTGGCCGCGCTGGCCCCTCCCCTCGCGGGCCAGGATCTCAGAGATGTCCCTGGGCACCAGGTCCCCCGCCGAGCTCCGCCGGGACATCCTCCTCTGTCCTCGGCCCCCCGGGGGCTGCCGCTGCGCCCCCGCCCCCCAAACCCCGCCCCTCTGGTCCTCACTCTATCCCCCTCTCTGCTGCTCTCTACCCTCCCGTACTCCTCTATCTACTCCTCTCTCTACCCTCCTCTACTCGTCTCTCTACGTCCTTCTACTTGTCTCTCTGCTCCTCTCTCTGCTCCTCTCTCTGCTCCTCTCTCTGCTCCTCTCTCTGTCTGGTGGTGTTGGTCTCCCTCCCTCTGTTGAGGAGGCGTCTTCCCCCTTGTTCCTTCTCTGGATCGTCTTCCCCGATGTTCTCTCCCTCTGCGCTTCAGTGCCGGGTCAACACCTGGGATAACAAGAAGAGGGACTCGGTCAGAGAGAGATGGACAGAGAGAGAGAGAGAGAAAGAGAGAGAGAGAGAGAGAGACAGAGAAAGAGAGAGAGGGAGAGTGAGAGAGAGAAAGGACAATGAGAGAATGAGGGAAGGAAGAGAGGAAAGAAGGAAGGAAGGAAGGAAGGAAGGAAGGAAGGAAGGAAGGAAGGAAGGAAGGAAGGAAGGAAGGAAGGAAGGAAGGAAGGAAGGAAGGAAGGACAGAGTTAAAGAACATGAAAGAGATAGAGAAGGGGACAGAAAGAGGAGAGCTACGGTTAGTGACAGTAACGAGTGATGGTAACAGAGAAAGAGAAGAGTTACAGTGATAGAGATATACAGTAGAAAGAGAAGAGTTACAGTGATAGAGATATACAGTAGCAAGAGAAGAGTTACAGTGATAGAGATATACAGTAGAAAGAGAAGAGTTACAGTGATAGAGATATACAGTAGAAAGAGAAGAGTTACAGTGATAGAGATATACAGTAGAAAGAGAAGAGTTACAGTGATAGAGATATACAGTAGAAAGAGAAAGCCAGTAAGAGAGAAAGAGAAGGGGTGTAGCAATGGCTGACTAAGCTTCAGCTCTCTGTAACAACAGGATCCAGCACATTCCCACACTGTCCTACTGAAGGTCTCTTTTCGTACCCCTGCTCCCCCTCTCTCTCTCTCTCGCGCTTCTTTCATTTGTGGGTACTGGGGGAGGCAACCCCAGGGAGGGAGCAGAACCAGCACGTGTGTGTGTGTGTGTGTGTGTATCACATGTGGTTCACATCAGCACACAGAGAGACTCTCAGACAGACTGCACTGGATACCCCCACACACGCGCGCGCGCGCACGCGCGCACACACACACACACACACACACACACACACACACACACACACCACATACTACACCCTGTACCATGGAAACCCTATGCACACATGTGCACACACTCAAGCAAACAAATGTTGTAGTTAAGTTTTATCTCTGCCTCTGTCCTTCCCTCCTTCTCTCTCTCTCTCTCACTGTTACTCTCACACACTATCACATCAAATGTTGTCTCTCACCTCAGTTCTCAGTTGAAAAACACAGACGCCAACACTTGCAACGCAGCCACAGACACTTACCCACTCAGCGAACCTGTTTTGTCCCGACTCCTCTCTTCTCTTCTGTTCCCTCGTCTTCCCCCTCTTCCTCCCTCCCTCTCTCCGAACGCTGGCTGCTCTGTGTGTTTAGT
>NC_140254.1:13571160-13573660 GCF_949987555.1 Borostomias antarcticus
CCAGACACACACACAATAAACATTCCCCTATTCTCTACTATTATAACATCTACCAGACACACACACACAGAGAGAGAGAGAGAGAGAGAGAGAGACAGAGACAGCTAGAGTAGTAATGATAGTTTGCTGAAGAGCACAACATATTGTTGTTAGAGAGAGGAAGAGAGAGAGACAGAGAGAGGGAGAGAGAAACAGAGGGAGAGGGAGAGAGACAGAGAGAGGGAGAGAGAGACAGAGAGAGAGAGAGGAAGAGACAGAGAGAGACAGAGAGAGAGAGAGAGAGAGAGAGAGAGGGAGAGACAGAGGGGGAGAGAGAGACAGAGAGGGAGAGACAGAGAGAGACAGAGACAGAGAAAGAGAGAGGTTTCAGGGATGCTTTGTTGAGACACAGAGGGGATCCTGCTGCCCATATAGAGAGCGCTTTGTCTGGCCATGTCACAGCCCCTCTGCAGACTGTGTGTGTGTGTGTGTGTGTGTGTGTGTGTGTGTGTGTGTGTGTGTGTGTGTGTGTGTGTGTGTGTGTGTGTGTGTGTGTGTGTGAGTGTGTGTGTGTGTGTTTGTGTGTGAGTTGTGTGTGTGTGTGAGTGTGTGTGTGTGTGCGTGCGTGCGTGTGTAAGTAGACAGGGGAACAGAATAACGTTGTCAGAGACACAAAAAAGGACGGCTCAATGAACACACACTGGACATTCCTGTAGTCTAGTCTCTCTCCCTCTCTCCGCCTATCCTCCCTTCCTCTCCCTCTATGAAAGCTGAGCCAGGGGTACCAGCAGAGCCAGCAGGAGAGACCAGCAGAGCAGGAGACACCAGCAGAGCCAGCAGGAGAGACCAGCAGAGCAGGAGACACCAGCAGAGCCAGCAGGAGAGACCAGCAGAGCAGGAGAGACACCAGCAGAGCCAGTGGTACCAACAGAGCCAGCAGGAAAGACCAGCAGAGCAGTAGAGACCAGCAGAGCTAGCAGGAGAGACCAGCAGAGCAGCAGAGACACCACTGCTGGTTGGGCATCGATTTGAAGTATTCTGATTCCGTTTCTGCTTTTCAATTCCGGTTCTTAATGATTCTCGATTCCAGTTTGCGAGATCAAAACAGGTCAAAATGCTTATTTCAAGAAATGTTTAGTCAGTCACAAGTCATATTCACAAATTGATTTCTACTAACTAACTGAAACTAGTACGAGTGAAATTGGTTGAGGAACCGATAAGCAGTATCTAAATAAAAATGCCTTAACGATTCCTTGGCGTTAACGACTCATTTGGAATTTTGGTTCCCGGTGCCCGGCCCTAGACACCAGCAGAGCCAGCGGTCGAGGCTGTCTCCTGTCCAGACATGCGGTCCGCCTCCTCCCTCCCTGCTCTGACAAACCTCTGGACCACAGGACACTCTGAGCCACTCCATGATCTCCACATTCCTCCTGCCTGACCCAACCACACAGAGGACCAGAGAGAGAGAGAGAGAGAGAGAGAGAGAGAGAGAGAGAGAGAGAGATAGTAATTAGTTATATATTCTGAGAGAAAGAAAGAGAGGGGGAGAGAGAAAGAGCTAGATTAGAAATGATAGATTCTGAGAAAAAGAGAGAGGGAGAGAGAGAGGGAGATAGAGATTAGACTAGATCAGATGGAGGAAAGAGAGATAGAGAGAGAGAGAGAAAGGGAAACAGAAGAATTGTATACCCACCCTTATTTCCTTCCCTGGAAAAACGGACAGGGCGGGAGAGAGGATGAGGGAGGTGGGAGGAAGGCTAGAGGGGTAGATGCTGGGAGCAGAGGACAGGGATAAATGGGAGGGACAGTAGAGTCAAGCAGACATTAGGGCTGGGGAGTGGTTTGGTGTTTTAGGGTGCCTTGAGGGATGGCGTGGCCTGGTCGTACGGGGAGGCCAAAACCCAGGGTGAGAAAGAGGACGTCCCTGTTAGACATCAACACCGTCATAAAGTTCATGCTAACCAACTTTAGCCCTACACTTTAACCCTCTCTCTGTCATCTCTGTGTTAAGGTATGTAATTACCCGTGTGTGTTTGTGTGTGTGTGTGTGTGTCGGATAAGCCCAGACAGCTCGGAGTGTAACTCAACCACTACAGGCCCAATCTCAGGCCATAACTCTAACCTCCAGGTTCTGTGACCTCTCCACCTCTAGCCTGATCTGGCACCAGTTAACCTTCCCCAAAACATCCGCGATGAAAACCTGGAAGATCACACATCGCTTCCGAGAAGTGTATCTTCAAAGTCGGGGGGCGGGGACTTCCCTGTGTGTCTAACCATGTCATAGGCCAACAGTCTGACCCCAGAGCCGTACATCAACTTTATCAGCCAATCAGAGTTCACGTTTGATGTTGGCGTTGGGACATGTCCAAGCCGGCGTGGCTAGTGATGCTCTTGTCTCTCCGGCAGTCGGGGTCTCTCTTGAGAGGACGGGGCCACACACACACACACACAAACACACGCACACCAAAAGTTATGCATATTCCGTTCCCAAACAACATATTTTATTAGTAGCAATAACTAC
>NC_140254.1:13576160-13606160 GCF_949987555.1 Borostomias antarcticus
TCAGAAAATAAATAATACAAAATAAAATTTGATAAATACAAAATCCACATATTAACACACCTGATGCATGCTTTTAAAACAGTATTTCCCCCTTCTTTTTTTTATCTTTCCCACCCTTATTTGTCACTGACCGAAGTACACTCATAAACATGTTTTCAAATGCAGGCACGCAACAAGCAGTCAACACCCAACCATCCATTGAACTGAGCTCGAACTGAAATCTTTGTGGAAATATGCATTCAAATTGACAGCTACAGATTGATGGGTAGAAAACAAATTCTGGTGCTAAAAACAAATTCTGGTGTTTTCCAGCTTCCTCAGAGCACGAACGGTTCAGCTGTCACCTGTGACTGGGTGGGTGGTTGGGTGACACTGCACTGGTGCTCTGCAAAGGTCCATCCATCCTCCTGTGAGTCATTTGACCTTTCATCTGTGTCTGTCCGGGGTTCAACACAGGTGCTGTTTTGCCGTGTCTGGGGTTCGAGCTGTAAATAGAACCCCGAGAGCTGGACGCAAGGAGGAAGAACCTCGAGGCACGTTCTAACATTCTGCACGTCTTTCCCATCACAAACCGCAAAGTTAAAGGGCTACGGCATTTCAGAACGCTGTCAGCTAGCTGGCGGGTTAGTTTATGCGTGGGGCTTTGGAAGGAGCGTTTGAAGAGCTTTGGAACACAGCCTTTAAATCCGATCTGTCTTCTATTGTTAAGCTAAAACCGCCATCACCTTTGTGATGGAAAAACATTCAATCTAGTCGAGTGGAGCCGTGGGTACGCGCCGGCCCACTGCTGCTATTACATCAAGTAATCCGTCGAGACTTTTAAACCCTAACTTATACAAACAAAAGATGCTTGATGAGGGCAAATGGATGAGAGTCAAACACCGAGCTCCACGGGCTCTCCGCAAAATGTAAACACGGGATGACATCACGATCATTAAAACCTACTTAGGCCGAGTCGGACTATTCCGTAGTACATCACAGGACATGACAGGATGGAAAACACACACACACACACACACACACACACAGACACACACAGGGCGGGCTAGTGAGTGGGGGGCGCACCGCACACACATGGATATGAACACACACACACATGCACGTACATGGACATTAGCACATACACACACAGAAAAAAAAATCCCATGATGCATCACTGCACTATAACCTCCCAGCATGAGAGCTCAAATTAGCCTTCCATCACAGAGATAAAAAGAGAGAGAGAGAGGGAGAGAGAGAGAGAACACATGCTCTTGTTCGACTCGGGGAACCGTCTGGAGAAGACCCAGCCCGCTACGGAAGGCCCTCCAGCATATGGTCCGTCTCAGTGGGATGCTACGAACCACAACGCCCCCATAAATATTTGGCTTCCTGGGGTCCTGTACTCCCCCGCCCCGCCCATGACAGACCATCTCTCTCTCCCTCCGATGGAGCAGCAGTGATAGGGGGACAGCAAGGGAGGAGGACAGGCCTGTTAATCACAAGCAGGTGAGGAGAAGACCACACTCGTCTCCACACTACTTCCTGTGTGTGTGTGTGTGTGTGTGTGTGTGTGTGTGCGTGCGTGTCACATTAAGCCTGGCTCTGGCCTACTGTAGGAAATATCATTTTAATACAGCATTTGTGTATGTGTGTGTGTTTGTGGAGGGTGTTTCCAACACTGGACACAGTGTCTCAACACTGTATCGAAACCGATAATCCCTGAACGTAACGTCACACGAATTAGCGTCAATCCCTCGGGCAGCTGGCCTTGCCAAAACCCAATCCCTCAAAGCCTCCTATCTGAGCTAACTCGATAAATATGAACTCTCGGCTTGGAGGAGTGACTCCTCTTATCCCGGGAGAGGTTACCTCATGGTTTGAGAGGCGGAGGAGAAACGGCGGGGAGTGCCAGACGCAGAGACGGGGAGTGACGGACGACGTTTTGACAGTTCTGACCGGAGCGAACATTATGAAGTGGGATTTGAAGGGGAGGTGTTAAGTGTGCAGTGTTATGTGAGGACAGTGAGCCACCACTCCATGACTGTTAAACAACCACCTCATCCCTCCATCCGTGCTTATGTCACACTGACTGGCCGTCAGAGAGAGAGAGAGAGAGAGAGAGAGAGAGAGAGGGAGGAAGAGGTAGAATGAGAAAAAGAAATTAAGAAAGAAAGAAAGAAAGAAAGAAAGAAAGAAAGAAAGAAAGAAAGAAAGAAAGAAAGAAAGAAAGAAAGAAAGAAAGAAAGAAAGAAAGCATAGGCGTTGACAGCAGTGTGACCTCTACTGGACAAAGTGCAGACCTTCTCTGCGCACACTCGCTAGTCAGACACTGAGGATAATAACACCAGCCCTTGTCCAGGACAATGTGTGTTTATTCATGTGTAATGACTGGTTCGGAGTCATTTGAACCACTGTTTGGATGCAAAGGCAGACAGAGAGTCTGGCCAGAGACAGACAGGACGCAGGGCTACTCAGACTGTCAATTTGGGTGTGTTATACAGCTGCAACTTACAGAGCATATACAACATTTTCAAACCTTTGTGTTGTCCAGTCCTTCATCGAGTCCAGTCGGGGAAGGTTAGCTTTTAAATATTAAATATCACCACCTAGTGGTGGAAGATTGTAATGACCTTTTCCTGAGATTTGCTGTATGACAACAACATAAACAAACACATACACACACACATTGAAGAACTCATTGATTCCTGCAGCCATGTGCTGCTTTTTTTATATTGTATAGTTTGTCCGTGTTTCCTGCTGGCTGTGCTACAATTTGCCCCTAGTGGAAAATAAAGTTTTCTTGACATGACTTGACACTAGGGCTGTACCGAATGTCATTTTTTCAGGTTTGAATGTCCGTTGGTGTTCACGAACAAAGCTTCGAACGTTCGTTCATCAGAAAATCATTGGCAAGAATGCACAGACAGCGAACATGCGCTAGCTTATATATAGCCAGTGGTAACTGTTATGTAGCCAAGCTGCGCTGCAAACAGCAACATGATGTTATATAGCCTACAGCAACATGACGTTATATAGCCTACAGCAACATGACGTTATATAGCCTACAGCAACATGACGTTATAGCCTACAGCAACATGACGTTATATAGCCTACAGCCACATGACGTTATATAGCCTACAGGAACATGACGTTATATAGCCTACAGCAACATGATGTTATATAGCCTACAGCAACATGACGTTATATAGCCTACAGCTTGCCGGTTGAAAAACGCAGCCTTAACTCTGATGTCTACATTGTCGCGGAGATTGTCAATAGCCTACAACGAATCCATTCAAGGCCTGCCCTATAAAGTGTGCCATGGATTCTAATATTCCAGTATAATGAAAGGATCACACAAGTTACACTGCAGATTTCTTCATAGCCATATTAAATGGCAGCTATCCATGCACTAAGCAAACAACACAGTAGCACAGGCGCTGTGGAGTCACACAAACAAACAGACTGGGGGCACACCTGTGGTCCATCATGGCCAGGGGGTGCTAGGAATTTTTTGGGGGTTGGGTCAGAACCAGTCCCACTCCATGATCTCCTGTGGGAGCTATGAAAAGTGCAGCGTCTATTTAAAGCCTACTCGATAATGAACAGGCATGGTAGGTATTCTTGCTCTCTTTCTCTCTCTCTCTCACACACACACAACTGGATCCAACCCCCTTAAACACACTCTAATGGATGTTCTCAACTGCCACCAGTGGCTCAACCGGTGGACCCTCCTTACTGACCCCCACCGGTACAGTTTGAATCTGGATACACAAGGGAGTGTTTGGGAACTCGGTGGTACGGTATGTCGCTGGTGGTCGCTGAAACAGAACGTTTGAACGTCAGGCGGAGTTCTGCCGGCCTCTCTGCTCAGAGCGTGGTCAATGAGCGGCCTGCAGTGTCTCGTCTTTCCCCCGGAGGAGTGTGTTTATTAATAAACGTAAACAGGTTTTAGGGTGGCCATGGAGACGCATAGCAGCACACTGACTGACTGTGGGAGGCAGCAGGGTCAGATGACTCGTTCTTTTCCCCTACGCTACCCCCACCCCTCTGCTCCTTCTCTCTCTCTCTCTCTCTGTCTCACCAGAAGCTTTGTCTCTGAGTTTCATCCCATGGTCGTCGCCCCGAGGAGGGAGGAGAGGATAGAGGGCAGTGGCGCTTCTGAGTGAGGTACGGTGCGCTCATCCAGCACGTCTAGATTCAAGAAACACACGTGAGTATTTGCTCATGTGATACGGGCCGAGAAAGAGATCTGGATTACGTTAACAACATAGATGCATAACAAACTTTTGAACAGCATGAGCAGCTCAGCACCTCAGCGTCCATGCTCTGGAAACCAACTGCCGCTCGAATATAGCCTATTTTAAACTTGCAGTGTGGAGAAAATAAAGGGCTAGACTATTCAGATGTACTGACTGACTGAGTTGGACTGAGTATCCAAATTGGTACGAGACATCAGTTGTATTTTGAAACACTCTGTTCTCCTGGGACATGTGTTTGTGGGCACGCGGGGGGCTGCGGTGTGTTTGAGTGAACATGCAGGGACTATCGTGTGTTGAGTGAACATGCAGGGACTGTCGTGTGTTTGAGTGAACATGCAGGGACTATCGTGTGTTTGAGTGAACATGCAGGGACTGTCGTGTGTTTGAGTGAACATGCAGGGACTGTCGTGTGTTTGAGTGAACATGCAGGGACTGTCGTGTGTTTGAGTGAACATGAGGGGACTGTATATTCATGACCAGCGGGGGACTCCAGAGGAATGTGTCTTCTTTGCCCAATCACCATGTGTACCCTCACAGTCAGACAGCCGGTGTCCCTGCCCTACCCTGCCATGCCTGGCACCGCGTTGGCAACGCTCATTAGAGGAGATTTTAAGAGTTTATCAAACTTGTTAGGATTCTCATAACTTTCTTCCTATTTGCTGGTGGCCTCTACTCGGGACAGGCAGAGCCGTGGTTCAGGGGTTTACTGGGAAAGAAAAGCCCGGGACTTGTCGGCAGGGACAGGCCCGAGGGGTCGGGTGTTTTAAGGTGAGGGTTCATTTCCTATAGCTACGACACATTTCGCGCGGGAGGGGGGTTAATGTCATTTATTGAAACCCACAATAGTGAGCCTGGCTCAGGGCGGGCAAAGTAGGCTAATCTATTCTCCTTCCCTCTCTCAGTGACACCCCTCTGGGGACGCTAAACGTGCCAACCTGGCCTGTCCAGGATGAACAGACGCAAACCGCAAACCTATGAGAGCTAGCTTGCTAGCCGCTAGCATGTCTTAGCCGGCTAGTTGGCTAGCAACTAGCCTACTGCGTTCATAAAAGTAGCAAGCGCGTGCAGAATTTTGTAATTGTATGTTATCACCATAATTTTGCAAACACCAGCTAGTTTCACCAGCGCTTTTTTGCTCAATGTTAATGGGGGGGAATTCCTGGTTTCTAGAGTAGCATAGCCTAATGTTAATCCTCATCTAATTTCTTGAGCCAGGCAGACAGCCCATTTCTTACCGCAAGTTCTCAAAATCTCCCTCTCGTCGTCATCTCTCTCCCTCTCATCCTCCTTACTGTTCCCGCCACCAACATCATCGGTTGCTGAAGAAAGTCTTGAGTTTGAAGTTTTGCACATTGGCAGTCTGCATGAAGGACACGTTCGCCTAAAATGTCGAGTCTGCGCCTCCCTTGCGTTTTCTTATCCATTTTCTAACGTGCACTCTTTTTTTGCAAATTGCGCTGTTGAATGCGCTGTTGAATGAAGCCAATATCCACTTGTCCATCGAATTATGTGAGGATCGCTAAAAAAATATGGGCGTGCGTTTCCATCTAGAACTATCGGATAAAGCAAAAGCCTTTTATCGAACAAGTGAAAATGCGACGAGATCGACAGTACAAACCTTTCATGACTTTTAATCGAATTTTACTGTTTCCATAAGGCATTTTTAATTCAATAGGCTATAACTTAATTCGCATAAAACGTGTGGGTGGAAACATGTCAAATGAGTCCAAAGCGGGATGGGGTTTTAAAGATGTGATTGGACTAGCCCAGTAGCCCTATGACTGACACGGTCAATTAAAGAGAACAAAAAACAATGGACCTGTTTTAAAAAATAAATAAATAAAATAAAATAAAGACAGTTTGTCGCACATCGGCCCACGAAAGTGCGCAGTCAGATGGCCAGACAGAACTGCTCACAATCCCTGACCTGCGAAATAGAAAACCTTGCTTTTAGATGCCTTGCCTATCAGACGGATCATAAAATGCCAGCTGTAAATGTCAAAGTTGTCCTTCTGCTCCCAAGTGCTAAGTGGTGTGATGACAGCATTGAGACAGTGTGATCAGTTAACCTCCACAGGGTCTATAGCAAGCCAGGGTGCTGGCCCTTTGAACTGATGTCTCAGTTGGCTCAATTGCACTCACTCACTAGGCTACAACTGTGTAGGCCTAGGCCCTAGGCTTATTCACTATAACTGTGTGTCATGATCCGTATGGATTTTATATGTTCCATGTTGTTTTATACTCCTCTGCTGCAAACCAATTCTGGAGACAAATAAAGTTGAAATTTGAACATTGGAGTAGAATTGCAGCCAGTGAATATAGTATTAGTAGTATCAGGGATAATATGGATGCCTATTCTCCTGTATATAACATGTTATGATAATCGTCTGTAGCCTAATGTAATCTTTGTAACACCAGTTGTCGGAGAAGTAGAGCTCAGGCATTCATTCATACATGTTAACACAAGTGGGACGTGTTGCGGTTTATGTGTGAGTGTGTGTGTGTGTGTGTGTGTGTGTGTGTGTGTGTGTGATTGTGTGTGTGTGTTTTTACCACCACCCACCTGTTAGATGGTTCGTGGAAGCTCTGAGCTGGGACAGCTGTCTGTGAGTGACTCACGCTCCTTCTGACTCACCCCCTCCCCACCACGACCACACACACACACACACTCACTGCGTGCCCCCCATTCATTAGCAGCATAGCGTAGAGAGTGACCCAGCTCACTTCTTCTCTGGGCAGCTCCCTCGAAGGATTGCCAAAGACAGCGCAGCATACGTCTCGGTTTAGTGCTGGGAACCATTGATGCGTTTCATCCGAACAAGACTGATTATGTCCTTCTCGCTTAGGTACTGGCGTCGCCTGTCTAAATAGAGGACAAGCAGATGGACAAGCGCACGGAAAACCAGGAGGACGACGTTCCGGAGCCCGAGGTGGGGTTCCAGGCTCTCTTCATCGAGGAGGAGGGGTCGGAGCGACAGAGGGATCTCACGGAGGAGACGGAACGGTTTACGAGAGGTCCTTCGCCGCCAGCCGGAGCGGGGGCTCGCCCGACCGCCGGGCCCCTCGTCTGTCACCCCCACCTGAGAGAGATGGACGAGCTCCTGAGGAGCTGCGAGGAGCTGGCGGAGGAGTCGTTCGGCCCGCCCCTCCCCTCCGGGCGCCCGAGCGGGTCAGCCCAGAGCCAGGCACGACGACTCCCACGGGAGACGGACGCCGCGATGGACGAGGACGAAGTTGCGGCGGCGGCCTGGCTCCGAAGCGTCACCCGCCCGCGCAGGACTAGAGTCACACAGTACGCGCCCGGCCAACGGGACGCGGGGGGCTCCGTCCTGGGCGGGTTGGGGGCGTCTCCCGAGCCCCAGATGCCGCTGACCTCGGCCGGGTCACAGCTGAGTGGCACCATGGAGGAGTACCAGACCCACCTGCAGGGCATGCTGGCTATGCTGGAGAGCTGTATGGATGAGGCCGGCATGGACCTCGACCCGCAGGAGTGGGAGATGTTCCCCGACCAGGGGTACGGCCAGATACCCGGCCTGGCGCAGGGGGCCACGACAGCCCCCGCCGAGACCGCCGCCGGGGTGCGGTCAGCCCCTCTCCAGTCCTGGGTCGGTCCGGGGTACGCGGAGGCTCAGCTCGGAGAGTGGGTGGTTTACACCAAGACCGCCGTGGAGACTGGAGCCTGTGTTGATATCAGGGTCGATTTGGGAGGTGTCGGGGCCCATTCGGCGCCCTCGGAGGCAGCTACCTCCGCAGAGGGCCACGGGGGAGGAGGTTCCAGAGACGGCGAAGAGACGCGCACGCAGGGACACATGTCCTGGGCCTATGTAGCGGGGGACGCAGACTCCCATTCTGAGGGGGGCCCCGAGCCAGAGACAGACCCGGGGACGGAGGTTGGCCCCCAGGGACCAGTCGGATACAGGGAGCAGCTGGAGGCGTTGGGCGCCCGTTTCGAGGGGTACGTGGAGGAGGTGGGGCGCCTCACCCGGAGGAGGGAGGAGCTGGTGGGGGAGGTGCTCGAGCTCAGGGGGGAGCCGAGGGGGGAGGAGGGGGAGGAGGGGGGGGGCGAGGCGGCGGCGGCGGAGCTGCTGCGGACGCTGGAGAGGGAGGCGCAGGGGAGGAGGGAGGAGAGGCTGAGGGAGGCGGACAGCCTGCGGCGGGAGAGGGGGGAGGAGGAGGGGAGGCTGGCGCGGGCGCGCCTGGAGAGGCACAGCCTCCAGGAGGAGGCCAGGAGGCTGCGGAGGAGGCTGTTCGCTGTCGCCAGGGACTGCGCCCACAGCCAGTTGGCCCTGGCCACGCAGCAACGCGAAGTGGAGCACTTCAACCAGCAACAGGTAAGGGGGCCGGGTTCTGGAACCCTCTGAGGGTCCAAAAACCCTCACGGTTCCAGGGTCTTAAAGGTACAGTATGCGGTTCGTGATTTCCTGTTTTGTGATTTCCTGAAAAAAAAAAGTGAAAGATTTTGAAAAGTGCAACCGATAAAATCCCCGCCCTTCCCTTCAGGCCTCCCTCCAAAGCCACTCCTCCAAACTGGGGGAAAACAAATGACACTTGCTAAGCAGGTAGGTACAGTAGGTTGACAGGCAAATAAGCCATGCAATCATTTCAAGTTGGCAACTCAAAATGATTGGTTGCCCTTTTTACAATCTTACGACTTCCACAGATTATGGATTTATTTCATTTTAGAGTCAGAGCACTTTATTTATTGATTGCTCTCGGGGTATAATGAGAATTGCAAAAAATATAACAAAAAGTGCTTCTGAGCCAAACCGCATACTGCACCTTTAAGGGGTCCAAAGATTCAGAACACTAGCCAACGGACGCTGCTGTCTAAGAATGGCCATTTATCTTTTCTTATTCTGTAAAGCACTGTGTGCTACATTTGCTTGTATGAACATGTGCTATATAAATACACTTGACTTTGACATGGATCTCTGTCCCAGGAGGAGCTCCAGTCCCATGTAGCCCAGCTGAAGGAAGAGCTGTCTCAGCTCGGCCCAGCCCACCAGGGCCAGATGTCCAGCCTGCAGGCCCAGCTCCAGACCCAGACCCAGGCCTCCAGCCAGAACACCAGGTCCCAGGACGAGCTTACCCAGTACCGGAGGCGCTCCTGTGGGGACGTCCAACAGTATCTGCAGGGGGGGATCAAAGCTCTGGAGGAAAGGTACCTACGACGTCAACGTCTGATAATACACCGACTTTCCAACTCATAACCTGCAGTCACCTGAATCTATATTCCACTCCATATATTGCTCTAGTATGGCCAAGACTACGGTATAATCCTAACTCTTTATAATCTGGACTCTTCCCAACCCCCCCAGGTACGAGCCGATGCTGCTGGGGCTTCTGAAGCGCAGGGAGGGGGCGATGGAGGGGCTGGCCAAGGCGCGGGAGCAGGCCCAGGAGCTGAGGGCGCGGCTGGGGCCCCTCCGGGGGGACTGCCAGAGGCTGGGGCTCCAGAGGGCCTGTCTGGAGGAGAGGATCAAACTGACCCACTCCCAGAGGAAAGAGGATGTGGAGCAGTACAGGGTGAGGAGGGAGGGAGGGAAGGAGGGAGGGAGGGATGGAGAGAGAGGAGAGGACTTTCTGGGCCAGTCGGGAATGAGGGGAGAAGGATTGAGAATACTGTTTGTGAACATCTGAGACAAGCTTATGTAGCCTTACGAAGCCTTATAGCTGCGTCTCCCTCCGCAGGAGAGGGTGGCCATGTTGGAAGAGACCAGCAGGGAGCTGAGGACTGAGCTGCTGATCCAGAAGAGGAAGACCAAACAGATGGAGGAGCTGAACGACAGCCTCACCAAGCAGATCCTCCACTACAGGTCAGACAAACCTTCATTCCACACTGACTCACTCTTTCCATCTACAAGTGAAATATTCCATTGTTTCTATGTGAATAGTTGTTGAATTTGGCTGCGGTATTCGATCGCAGAGTACCAGCGTTTAATCTAATTCTTATGTCCTTTCCACAGGGATATCATTCAGAACCATAAGAAGTGTGACGTCACTGCAGCAACCATGAGGAATGAAACATAACACACACTTGGATTTACAGTATAATGGAACTGACACTTCGGAAGGATCCGGAATGAATGGAAGAATCTAGAACAATGGGTCCTGGGATAGGATGGACTAGGTGAACAGAAGATTCTATAGCTTAGAGATGAACAAAATATTCAATTCAATATGATTTATTGGCATGAATGTCAGGTGAACAGTGTTGCCAAAGCGTCAAGAATATTTTTTATAATAATATTCTAGAGCTTTTATTCTAGAGCTTAGAGATGCAACAGATTCTATTGCTTGTAGGTCACAATATGAATAAACGGCTTGTTCTTGCACTTTAAACTGCCTAAGTGCTTTTGATTAGTTTAACTGCCATGAGCCGGAGACACAGCACACGGTGTGCATATAAGGGCAACATGGTGAGGTCTATAAACACTAGGAGAGTGAGGGAAAGATCAGGTGGTGGAACGTCAGCCTAGACTCAACACACCACATCTCTCACAGTCACCAGCACTCTAGACTCAACACACCACATCTCTCAGTCACCAGCACTCTAGACTCAACACACCACATCTCACAGTCACCAGCACTCTAGACTCAACACACCACATCTCTCACAGTCACCAGCACTCTAGACTCAACACACCACATCTCTCACAGTCACCAGCACTCTACTCAACACACCACATCTCTCACAGTCACCAGCACTCTAGACTCAACACACCACATCTCTCACAGTCACCAGCACTCTAGACTCAACACACCACATCTCTCACAGTCACCAGCACTCTAGACTCAACACACCACATCTCTCACAGTCACCAGCACTCTAGACTCAACACACCACATCTCTCACAGTCACCAGCACTCTAGACTCAACACACCACATCTCTCACAGTCACCAGCACTATATACTCAACACACCACATCTCTCACAGTCACCAGCACTCTAGACTCAACACACCACATCTCTCACAGTCACCAGCACTCTAGACTCAACACACCACATCTCTCACAGTCACCAGCACTCTAGACTCAACACACCACATCTCTCACAGTCACCAGCACTCTACTCAACACACCACATCTCTCACAGTCACCAGCACTCTAGACTCAACACACCACATCTCTCACAGTCACCAGCACTCTAGACTCAACACACATCTCTCACAGTCACCAGCACTCTAGACTCAACACACCACATCTCTCTCAGTCACCAGCACTCTACTCAACACACCACATCTCTCACAGTCACCAGCACTCTAGACTCAACACACCACATCTCTCACAGTCACCAGCACTCTAGACTCAACACACCACATCTCTCAGTCACCAGCACTCTACTTAACACACCACATCTCTCACAGTCACCAGCACTCTAGACTCAACACACATCTCTCACAGTCACCAGCACTCTAGACTCAACACACCACATCTCTCAGTCACCAGCACTCTAGACTCAACACACCACATCTCTCACAGTCACCAGCACTCTAGACTCAACACACCACATCTCTCACAGTCACCAGCACTCTAGACTCAACACACCACATCTCTCACAGTCACCAGCACTCTACTCAACACACATCTCTCACAGTCACCAGCACTCTACTCAACACACATCTCTCACAGTCACCAGCACTCTAGACTCAACACACCACATCTCTCACAGTCACCAGCACTCTGCTGGGCAATTCATCTTCAAACACCGTATACACTTCTAATAAACATAGAAATAGCTTCTGGACTCGCGCGTCAGTTAATCAACTAGATTAAACATGAACCATTATAGCTGCTCGCAGCAGTGAGTCAAGGCCGGGCATTTTGAGGAGGAAGGAGGAAGACAAATGAGGATTCAAAATATGTTTAAAACCATGCGTCTCGGATCCACAGCAGTGTGCAGGCGTTGGCATGTTCTGCATCACTCAGGGCTTGAATCCACAGCCTTAACAACAAGGGCAATTCATGATATTATTGAGATGTTAATTAGCTACTAACACTAGGAAGCTTTGCAGATAAAAAACGTACACTTGGTGATGGGAAACATTTTATTAAGAATGCACTGAGTGACTGTACAATTGAAAAATAACAAGAGGGGAACAGGACACAGATATAGAGAACACCAAAGACACATCACAATATCACAAGAGCGCTCGGCACATATCACCTCGTGTAGCTTATGGAACCAGTGATGGAACGTAAGAGCGGGAAAGCGTAACCAGGGGAATTTGGGATTCAGCGATTCATTTCAGAACGTGCGGGTGTTTCAGAACATGCGGGGTCGGATACAATCAGGTCCCAAAATCGTTACCTTCACGAAAAAGCTACACGTTCAACAAGCATTCCAGAGACAGATCAAAATGTGTGTGCTGACTAGATGAAGCATTTAGGCCAATTTGTGGGGGGGGGGGTTAAAAAAATACACTTCTTTATAATACAGTACAAAACCAGACTGTGCGAGAGACTCCTCTGACAATAAATTACTTTCACATGGCGAAAGATGGTGTTCCATGGCGTCACCCTTCATAAGCGCTCTGCCGGGTGACCGAAGCACATCCACAGAGAACAGGGGTGCCCCCCAAAACAGGTGAGTCCTACCGTCATCCCTCCTTCCTCTCTCCTACTCCTGAGACGACTGAGCTAGAACTAGTACTACCAGAGCACATTCACTGTGAGAACACAACTCTTGTTTTTCACCTATGCTGACTGCCGGGACTAAGGAGAGATGTTGAGGGCTGGACGTTAGGTGGGACTATTGAGATGTGCCCCCTGGTTCTGTGGGATGGGGTTGCAGAGTGGGGGGGATCTCTGAGGGGGGCGGATGGAGGAGGTGGTGATGGTGGAGGTTGTGGGTGGGGTCGGCCGTTAGACAGTCACCTCAGGGTCTGCTGCACCCTCTGGGTCTTCATCATTATAGATGTTCTCAGCCTGGAGGGATAGTGAAGAAAAGAGAGAGAGAGAGAGAGAGAGAGAGAGAGAGAGGGAGAGAACGTGTGAGTCTGGTGTGTGAGAGTATGTGTTGTTCCCAGAATTTGGTAAGTGTGTGTGTATGTGTGCTGTCAGAATGAGTGAGATGTTGCAATCCTAGCGACCCGAAGGCATGGCTCTGTCCATGAGGGTCTCTGAGTACAGCATGCTCCAAGTCCCTGACCAACCCCCCCCCGTACAGCATGCGCCAAGTCCCTGACCAACCCTCCCTAGAAGAGTTCAGAGGTCAGGACGGGCCGAGGGCTGTCGGGCGAGAGCCGGAGCCTAGAAGGTTTCGGCGAGAGAATAGCAGGCAGGACCCGAGGGGCTGCCGTGGGGGGGTGGTTCATCGATGCGAGGAAGGATGTCGCCACCACGCGGGAGGGGTCGTAGGTCAACAAGGATGTCGCCACCACGCGGGAGAGGTCATAGCCCAACACCTGAAGCAAGGGAGCCATTTCTTGTCTTGACTAACCACGGTAGGCTGTCCGGGGAGTCAGACACCTGAGCCTCGAGCGCCATCTCCTGATCATGAAGTAATCCTTTAAACTGTAAATCATGTGACTTCTGATAAACTGTGTAAGTTTGTATCCATATATGGTAGAATGATAAGAACTTGTACCTGGTTGGGTGATAGGTGATGTGATGTATGCAAAGGAGGAGGAGTGGCAGGCCAAAGAGTTGTGAGGTTATAAAAAGGGTTGGTAAACTGCTATTATACGGGATTGTTGAACTGATGCTCGACCAACCATCATCAACGGATCGGCCTGGACTCCCCCGGTACCGGCCTGTAGAAACTTGACTGCAATCCGACGCTGTTTTGCCACTTCAGAAGGACACCTTTTCTGCACCAGTTATCTGACACAAGAGAAGATCGAACAACGGTCCATGGAACTCTGGGTGGGGTCGGCAGGAAGTGCGGTAGGAGTTGTCAGGTCCAGTACCGGTATATGGGTAGGGTTTTGGAATTTTGGCCAAGTTCTGCCAAACTTCTTCTAATACAATGACTTAGTTCTGTTTTACTAATTCTTATTTTTTGAGTTTACCGATTAATTAACAATTGATTGATGATCATGGACATTTATCATCCAATTCTGATTTGATTTATCGACGATTATCCTACAACCCTGAACTGATTATTGACATTTATCCACAAATTATTGAATGATTATGAGATGTATTGGATTTATTTGTTGATTGTTTGCCATTATTTGCTGCGGCTTATTGCAAGAATTATAATCATTTATTCAAGTTTAAATAAAATTTACAAGCATTCCACAAGGCAATAGTCTACTGTCACGTTACTCCTACCCTTCACAGGGGAGGTATTTTAAAGGAGGTTTACAGTGTTTTGTAAAAGGTTAGGTTCATGCATGCTACACTACCCGGGTTGACATTAGACACATTTTAACACTCCCTTACACTAATAATATTAGTGTTAATCCACATCCTAGCAACCACATCAACTGTTGTCTTTGAAGGAGTGGAGCGGTCGTTAACCAAAGTGATTTATGGCTACTATCCCAATCTCAGGTCACAGTGGGATGCAGTTACATGTTGAAGCAGGGAGGGCTTTGGGATAGGAGACCGTTAGTAAGACTAGGCGAGTCTACTCAAACCAGTATATTCCACATTCTTTAGAAACTCAGTGGGGGATAATATCCTGTGAGCTGAAGGATAGTGATATCCTTAGTGATAACTGGTAATCAGACCCTTGTACTGGGGTACCTGGGAGACCTTTTTGGCGTCCCTGGGTGGGCACGATAGTAAAAGGTCCACTATTAAGAATGAATACATGGTTGGTCAGTCACAAGTAACGAAACCGAGTCCTATATCCACAGATCCAGTATATCCTCCCGGGGGCAGGACTGTACCGTGGCGGTACAGTCCCTCCGATCCTAAAGACTGGGCTGTCCACAAGGGACACGCTCCACCGGTTCACCAGGAGGACAGGGCTGTCCACCAGCGACACGCTCCACCGGTTCACCAGGAGGACTGGTCTGTCCACCAGCGACACGCTCCATCAGATCCAGTGCACCTGAGCTCGAAAGGGCAACGGTGTAGGGCGGTCCCGCGGCGGCGCGGTTCGGAACACCTGAGCCCGAAAGGGCAACAGTGCGTATGTGTGTAGTTGTGCATGTGTGAGTGTGTCTCACCATCTGCCAGACTTGCATGATGTTGTCCTCAGACACGGAGCAGATGACCCAGGGCTCGTTGGGGTTCCAGGAGAAGTCAGAGATCTTGGCCGTGTGGCCTCCGTGAATGAACTGATGTCCAAAGAGAATCATATTATCACCATGACATCACCACCAGGAACTCTGCTACACTCTCACACTATGACATCACCACCAGGACTTATGCTACTCTCTCCCACTATGACATCACCACAAGGACCTCTGCTACTCTCACACTATGACATCACCACCAGGACCTCTGCTACTCTCACACTATGACATCACCACCAGGACCTCTGCTACTCTCTCCCACTATGACATCACCACCGGACCTCTGCTACTCACACTATGACATCACCACCAGGACCTCTGCTACTCTCACACTATGACATCACCACCAGGACCTCTGCTACTCTCTCCCACTATGACATCACCACCAGGACCTCTGCTCCTCTCCCACTATGACATCACCACCAGGACCTCTGCTCCTCTCACACTATGACATCACCACCAGGACCTCTGCTACTCTCTCCCACTATGACATCACCACCAGGACCTCTGCTACTCTCTCCCACTATGACATCACCACCAGGACCTCTGCTACTCTCTCCGACTATGACATCACCACCAGGACCTCTGCTACTCTCTCCCACTATGACATCACCACCAGGACCTCTGCTACTCTCTCCCACTATGACATCACCACCAGGACCTCTGCTACTCTCTCCCACTATGACATCACCACCAGGACCTCTGCTACTCTCTCCCACTATGTAGATAGTAAGAAAGTAAACAGGCCAGTAAATCACTCACCAGCAGCTCAGGGGGGCCGTCCTCTGCGTCCTCAGATGACTGCTCCTCTCCAATTTTACTACGCACACACAGAAACACATTGAATGAGCAAATCAGAACGGGTTTGTAGAGGTTTAATGAACAATAGCGGGATTAAATGAGCCCAGCCCAGCCCACCCTGTGTGCGTGTGTGTGTCTGTGTGTATGTATGTGTGTGTTCTGAGGTATCCCACCTGAGGTCCCAGACGTTGAGTCTCCGGTCCGTTCCGCTGGAGGCCAGGATGGTCTCGTTATGTGGTGACCATTGGACCTGCAACCGGCCAATCACAGAGATCGTTTGGGTTTCAGGCGGCACAAAGCGGGTGCCGAGCTCAACTTTGACCTTTAGCCTGGCTGCCGGCTCGCTCTCACCTGGAAGATCTCGTCTTTGTGCGACTCGAAGGAGTGCAGCTTCAGTTTGAGGTTCCTCAGGTCCCAAAGAGCCACAGTCTAAGAGGAGAGGAGAGAGGAGGGGAGGGGAGGGGAGGGGAGGGGAGGGGAGAGGAGAGGAGAGGAGAGGAGAGGAGAGGAGAGGAGAGGAGAGGAGAGGAGAGGAGAGGAGAGGAGAGGAGAGGAGAGGAGAGGAGAGATGATCCAATATCCTCTGCCACCAGGTGGGGCTGATACTGTTCTGACGGTAAAGGAGGCCCAGGTCACGCAGACGGCGGCGTTAGCGTTACCTTGTCTGCAGAGCCTGTGGCCAGGATGAACTCGCTGTAGGGGTTGAAGGACAGACAGTTGACCTCGGCCGTGTGGGCGTCCACCGCGTGGCTGGGCTTGGACGTGTTGTTGGAGCGAGTGTCCCAGCTGAGGGAGGGGGGGAGAGAGAGACAGAGGGAGACACAGAGAGAGGGGGGGAGAGAGAGAGAGAGGAAGGGAGGGAGAGAGAGAAAAAAGCGAGACAGAGAGAGAGGTCAAAGGTCACGTACGGGAGGGAAGGTCGAAGGTCGGATCCTGACCGAGGGAAGCTTTAGACGAGAGAGCTGAGCGTCGACTCACATCATGAGTTTCTGGTCGTCGGCCACGGACCCGAACAGGGACTCGTGCAGCAGGTGCCATGACACGTCCTCCACCACCGCCGTGTGACCTGTGAAGATGGTCTTGGCGTCCACGATCTTCCCTTCCTTGGGGACGGCGTTGATGTCCCACATGCAGATCGTCTGCGGGGGACAGGGAGAGGAGTATATGAGACACGCCCTCAGCATGGAACATCGAGTTGTGTGTGTGTGTGTGTGTGTGTGTGTGTGTGTGTGTGCGCGCTCTGCTCACGTGGTCGTCGGAGGCACTGAGCAAGCAGCCGGTGAGGTTGGGGTTCCAGGAGAGGCCGTAGCCCTCCTTCTGGTGGCCTCTCAGACGCAGGTCAGGGTTGCACTCGCCCGAGGGGTCTGTAGGGGACAGACGGGACACGCACACACACGTCACCTTACGCTCAAGCCTCGTGTAGCCAGACCTGTCTTCACACTTCGTTTACGCTGTGCCAGCGCTGGAGAAAGGTCTGGCTGCACTCATTACCATTCGGAGATGGGAGGGGGGGGTATTTCTTTAAACCTATCACAATCATCTTGGGCGGAGCGGTTGTTAGATTGTTGTTGATCCACGTAGTCTGGATTGAATCGGATTGGGCGAAGAAAATCTTCCGTCGCCTCTGATTGGGCGGTACTAAATTAATAACAAGGCTTATCCCCAAAACCTACATCCTGTGAGCCAGACTGCCTTACACTACACAACACAGGTACAGTACTACATACAGTATTATGCTAAATTTCCTCGACTTTCATTCAAGTGAAAATACCAACATGCACACTCTCACAATGTTGTGGTGCTGGGAGTAAATCCCCTTAAAATGTTCAAATTAAAAATGATACTCCCGCACACACTTTGTCTCTGCTTTTAATCTGCCAACGTTTCGGTTAGACCTTCATCAGGACGGATTTTCATTCAACCTCGACATCTGTTATATAGAACACACAGTGGATGTAAAAGCACGGAGGTGGCATCACACACACACGCACCAGGTTTGGAGGGGTGCTTGGTGTAGTCGAAGACCAGCACGTCGGAGGTGGGGGTCTTGGTGGCGATGATGTAGGGGTTCTGGGGCATGTAGCGAGCGCGGTTCACCTCGCCCTCGTGGTTGATCTTGATCTCGATCTCAATCTTCCCGCTCACCGAGCCGAACCCCCCGAACTCTGCAGGGGGCCGAGGACACACCCACACACACACACGCACACACACACACGCACACACACACAAAAACGAGAGAGAGAGAGAGTAACATTGTTGATGACGTCTGCAGGAGTAAGACTTAATTTCCAATAATCTGTACTTTAGAGTATGGTGTGTGTGTGTGTGTGTATGTGTGTGTGTGGGTGTGTGTGTCCGTGTCTCACCTCCTTTCTCGCTGTCGTAGTGCGAAGCGTCGAACTGGGCGTCGTCGTTGGGCAGCTGAACGCTGGCGATCACCAGGTGGTTCTGCTCGTCAGATGTGTGTGTGCCCAACACCAGCCGGTGCACACTGAAGTCCTTCCCCTCCGGCCTGGGGAGAGAGGGGGGACCGAAGATTGATGAGATGTGTGTGTGTGTGTGTGTGTGAGAGAGAGAGTGAGAAAGAGAGAGAGAGAGTGAGTGAGCGAGGGTGTGTGTGTGTGTGTGTGTGTGTGTGAGAGAGAGAGAGTGAGAAAGAGAGAGAGAGAGTGAGTGAGCGAGGGTGTGTGTGTGTGTGTGTGTGTGAGAGAGAGACAGAGTGTATTTTTCAGAGTGTGTATGTGAGAGCGAGAGGGTGTGTGTATGTGTGAGAGAGAGTGTGTGTGTGAGAGAGAGAGAGACAGAGAGTGTATTTTTCAGAGTGTGTGTGTGTGTTACCTGGTGACATCCGGCAGCCACTGGGCAGTGAGGCTGGGCCACTCCAGGGCGTGGGTCATGACCAGGTCGTACAGGAAGGGAGTGTTCTTCTTCCAGATCTTGTACTCCTCATTAATCACCCTCTCCTCCACAGCATCATCAAACGCAGCTGGGGGCGGGTAGAGAGAGAGAGAGAGAGAGAGAGAGAGAGAGAGAGAGAGAGAGAGCAAGAGAAAGAGATGCAGGGTACTTTATAGGGAGCAGTATCTTACTAAGTTTTTAAGTTATTCCACTCAGCACTCAGTCAGAACACACAATCCTGAGTTGTTGTTGGTGGGGGGGGGCAGTCATATTCGGCAAGCTCCTGCCGAAATAAGACTTAATTCAGAGGATTGCAAAGGGTGACGATGACAACATTTTCAGGACTTAGAGTAGAGGTCATCAGATTAAAGTATAGCGAATCGGGTCAATGTCAGACTTTGCTATCCTGAGGGGGGTGCAGTAGTTTTTCGGCACAACACCTGCCACCCTGTTCCCGTAACACATGAGACAGTCTGCTGCTATATCCGGTGCATTGGTAGCTAGTCTAGCTAATATTTCGAGATGCAGTTTGCATGCAACTATACTAGCTATAGCGAATATTCGTAGCTTGGAAGCTAACTAAGCAAGATGGCTACGAATAACGTAGCTAGTAGAAATTGATAACGTGCCTATAGTAGCTCGTGATAACTGTTAGCTTAACACCTAGCATAGCTAGCTGGCTACTAATGTGTTACTGCCTGCTAAAGGGGGTCACAGTTGTGGGATTTCTTACCCAAGATAGCATTCCATAGTAGCTACTAAACAATGATGAAAGCTGTGCGACAATCAATCTAGCTACATTACGCCGCTAAGTTAGGGTTAGCTAGCAAGCTAAGCTAACTTTGTTTTAAACATGACAAAACAACAATTAAGGGTCCGTTAGCTACCTTCCTTATCACCCATTCTTGACACAATCTCTGGTAGTCACAGGTTTGAGGCAGCAGTATCTACTGGTCGGTCGCTATCGGATAATAAATGCTAGCTAGCTAGCTAATTAGCCGGACCGCTTTGTCTTTCCTTCGTCAGTACAACACGGACACGTTCGCGCCAGCTCCTACAAGCAAGGAGGCGTCGGCCAGCCAATCCGGACGTCGCCGACTTGTACGCTATACCTCCATGCTTGTACGTCACTTTGGCGCCCAACCATTTCAAGTTACACACTACGGCCAGCAGAGGGCGGCAGTGACCTTCTCAGCTACGGCCAGCAGAGGGCGGCAGTGACCTTCTCAGCAATCTGTCTGCAGCTTTGGCATGGTCTGATTTTACATTCTCTGCTAAAGGACAGTCATCCTCTAATATTGTTGAGATCCATGGAGGCTTATGGGCGAGGAGAACAACATTCAGTAGTTAAACAGAGCCCTGCAATAAATGTCATAGTAGGCCACTGGAAGGGTTGCCACCTTCAATGTGTAAAAATAAGGGACACCTTGCCAGCCATGCCGAGGGGACACAAAGCAAGCGGGGGTCTGGGGGTCCTCCACTATGAGATGAGACACTTAATTTCCTGCATTCTAGTGAATTTGCACCTATTTTTTTTTTATGCCTCAATTTAAAAGTCCTCTGTTACTCTCATCACGAATAAAGAAAATAAGAGTCAATAAGAGTAAAGCACAGTTGCATCAATTATTAAGATCAAATCAGTAAACCTCAGATCATAGACATTGTCAAAATGTTTGGTCGGATAAACTTGGAAATAGCAAATGACCTGGTAGACCATAGAGACCATACGGAAATATGGGACAAATCGTGTCCCACATTGATTCAGTAAGGGACAGTGAATTTTATTTCCCAATACAGGACAATCCCTTATTATATGGGACGGGTGGCAACCCTAGCCACTGGTGATGGACAGGATCACAGTCACAGTCACAGCCTGCTTTCCACAGCCACAGGTTCAGCAGTCTCTCCACAGATGCTAAGTATATCAGCATAACACAGTCCCCAAATCAGTGCTGACAAGTGGGGCCATTGAAGACAGAGTGGATGAATCAGCAAGCCATGATTATGGTGATGTAACCAAGTGAAAGAGAGTCCCTGTGAGTCCAGGGTAGTTGTTGGCTAAACTCACTCTCCCCAGTGTAAATATCATCCACCTGCAGCTGGTTAAAACAGTGTCTGTCCCGCTGTATGATCCGGGTTCGAATCCCACCCTGCCGAAACGTATGGGTTACAGTGATAAGATGAGTGTGGATGTTAAAAGAGGTTTAACCTATTCCGCTGCTTCGGGGATTATGACTCTGCTGAGCAGTGCATATTTTTGAGCTGACATGGGCATTGCAACCTGGGCTGAGTATCAGTGATAGTCCTAGATCAGCACAGAGCTGTCTCATGTGTGTGTGTGTGTGTGTGTGCTTGTGTTTGTGCGTGCGTGTGTGTGTGTGTGTGAGAGTGTGTGTGCATGTGCTTGTGCTTGCATGTGCGTGTGCTTGTGTGTGTGTGTGTGTGTGTGTGTGTGTGCATGTGTGCGTGCACATCTCCCTTTACTCATCATCAGAGTCAATAAAAGTGCTCAGATCAAAGGCGTTTTGCTCAGGGCACAGTTTTCTGCGCGGCTGTTGACAGAGATACAGCAGCAACACCAAAGAGACGGCCATTTTCTCTCCCTCTCTTATCTGCACTGTCAGCATTTCCACACAGTCCTCAGACACCATATAAATAATTCACCTTTTATTAATTTACGATGCAAAAAAAAAAGGATGTTATGAAACTACACTTGCATTTTAATTTCAGAAACACTTCATCCATGCCCAGGAACCCCATCCAAAAAACAAACAAACAGACCAAGTAATGAGTATTTATGGTCTCTTCAACAGCAGATAAGGGGTAACTTCATCAGTGGCAGATGCAGCAGAAAATTGTGGCCCCAAACATTCAAATTGAGACTCATTGCAGCCGCCTCACAAAGCAGAGTGGATCAGAGAGCCACGGAACCGAGTGCAAGCTCACACACACACACACACTCACACACACACACACACACACACACACACACACACACACACACACACACACACACACACACACACACAGCATGTAGACACACACACACTGGGAACAGTTAATCCTAGGGTGTCTCCTAGCAGCCTTGGATATTGCTATGTATTTATTTATATATTTAGTTGTTTATTTCATGAACTGTCACTCATGAGACTGTTATGTGTTTGCTGTCAGGAAGTTGAACATGAGGTAATTTTCTGCAAACATTTCCTTCTCCCCTATGGTAATTTAGCATTGTCAAGCCAATGACTGTGTTATTATCTCTGATAGTCTTAGCTAGAGTGAAAATGAAAGTAGTTCTACGTGAGGCGGCTGTTCAACATTTAGTTCTACACAACATGTACAGGCATGGAAATTAAAGCTTGGAAGCACAAAGTCACCCAGCGAAGCAGCCATGAATGCACTTACATTTGATCTCTTGCAGAAAACATACCAGTTGGGCGGAGATGGCCTGTGCTTCTAAACTAATCCCATTTCCCCCCTCTCATGGGATCATACTGTAGATAACTCATACACACACACACACACACGCACACACGCACGCACACACACACACACACACACACACACACACACACACACGCACACACACATATATACACACACGCACACACAAACAAACACTATTTCTCTCCCTCTATCTCACTCTCTCTCACACATATACACACGCATGCACACACACACACACACAGACACAAACACACACACACACAAACACCGTCTCTCTTTCTCTCTCTCTCTCACACACACACATATATATATATACACACAGACACACACACACACACACACACACACACACACACACACACACACACAGTACATAGGCACACACACACACACACACACACACACACACACACACACAGGCACACATACACACAGCCTGGTGGTGATGAGGCACACAGGCAGCTAAATGAATTACTTCAGCACTGACCCTGGCAACCATCGTCCAGAGAGACAGACACAGTTCTGCTGGCGCATCGCGGGTCCATCGCTGCTGTTGTACAGAGAATTTGACCATCGAGGTTCAATTGCGTTAATATAAATGTGACATGTGACTTCAATTGCCACTATTTTAGTACCATTTTACCACCTTAAGCCTTGTCACAGATGAAGCTGCCTCTCTGTGCTGCTTTGCCCTTTTTTTCTAGGCTATAGGGCAATCATAAGCGATTCCATTTTGGCGGAATCAGTGTCCCAGTTTGGGAATGCTCTGGAACAAGGACTCCTAATTGGAGCAAGGGATCCTGCAGCAGAATTGATTGTGTTGTGCTACAGTGGCACGCCTTTGGGGAGACGGAAAATTGATCTGAGCGCTCAGATGTATGTGTGTTTGAGTGGTTAGTCCTATGCTCCAGTGGACTGTTCAACTGCAAGGATTTAGTGCAGTTCTGGGTCTAATAAACTGTAACCTTCTCTGTAAAGCACATTGTGTTGCCTCTCGGTAACACAATGCTATTGTGCTATACAAATAAAGCTTTGATTGATAAAGGCTCAGGGCTCAAAGCCAGCGTACCTGCCCCCTAATCTCTGAGTTATAGACAAATAACAATCCTCACCACACCCTTTCTGGTCAAGTGTAAAGGTGTTAGGGTGGCTGGTTTGGTTTGGGACTATAGGTTGATCTCACCCCCGACACCCACGTCGCACCATTCAACTCTACAGACTATAAGCCTTCCAGGTCTTAAACTGGGACAGATGTGTTGTAGGTAAACATTGAGAGAGAGAGAGTGTGTGCGTGTTTGTGTGTGTGAGAGGGGATAGTGGGCAGATGGGATGGGTGGCTGCCCCCATCACCCCCATACCCAATCACAGACCGGCCCGCTAAGCATCCAATCATCTGGTAGAAACAGTGTATTATTCCTCTGAGGTTCCTCTCTCTCAACCTGAATATGTAGCCTATCACAGGCCTTAAACCACACTGGACAGCACAGCTTATAGAGCCCCATCTTGACCGTTAAATGTTCAGACATCAATTCATGGATTTCTTTCATGTCCCGGGTGCCTTGTCTGCATAACACATTTCACCAAATTAACACAAATTATGGCAACTTGCATTTCTGCAAGAGAGACATGCGGGGTCACACAACAGGTGTGTTACTGTGCTTTCATAATTGCCTAATCCACAAAAAAATATCGCCCACACTTCCTATATTCTGCATTCGTACAAAGTGATGCTTCTTTACATGGATGTTTGTGTTTTCCTCAGGCTGTGTTGTTAGGCAGTGCAGTGTCCTGCTGTAGGGGTGTGCAGTAGGAGGCATGGGACGAGGAGTTGACTCTGTCGTTCCTGGAGAAGCCTGCTGGAGACCTCCTGCTTTCTGGACCGGTATTGTAGGTTCTCCGTTTACAGCGTGGTTGTAAAGAGGTAAGAGAGCTTCATTCTTATTATAATGAGCAGACATCAAGTTATGTTTTGTGATCAATAATAAGAAACCGTGACATATACTCTGTCTTTCTTCAGGCTCACTGGCCCAGTACCAGCTTTGTGATGTCCGCCGTCAGAGAGATCTATGAGTCATACCAATGACCGCATGTCCATTTTGTTGAGGTCATTGGACCATGTGATCGACCTGAACACTAGAGAGCTGAACACGGTTGACTATGCTGCTTTGCGCTTCACCCTCCAACACAGTCACCAAGTTAGACTCAACCTGCTGGGGACCTCCACACCACTGGGGGCGATAGAGAGCATCCTGCCTCTTCTGGACATATTCAGGGGTTTCAAATGTAGTCCTAGCCCTTTCTGAATCCAGTCTCTCCCCACTCGCACTCTGTCACCGAGTGCACTCCGTTTTGTAGTCCCCTCACAGCTGAATGTAGTTCCCTTGATTAGGGTGTAGGGTCTAAAAACCTTAGGGACGCACTCCCCTCACTCCAGTACCTGCCATATTGTGGACCAACATGCCATGTTGGGGACCAACACAGGTGTTTCAAATAAATGAATTGGTTCTACTGCATAGGATTCTATGCAGTAGAGCCAATCAGATAAATTGAAACACCTGTGTTGGTCCTGAATATGGCAGGTAAGGATTACATTTGAAACCCATGAATAATCTCCCATCTCAGGTCAGTCAACACTACCTGTGGTAGAATGGACCGAAATGCAGGACTCTGATAACAATAACATTGCATGATATACTTTTACAATGTTGCCATTCTTTTCTAATCAAAATAGTGATAATTTGAATCTGAGTGTTCATAGTGAATTTGTCTAACACAGTATAGTCCTGTGTTCCCCATAGCTGTTGTGACCAAGGTATCTGGTACCTGTATCTGTCTCCTGCTACCTACCAGACAGTTGACAAGACGCTGCTACTGAGGTTCCTCCACTGCTGCGCTGCCTCTCCTGACCAGCAGGGGGAAACATTATCAGCAGCGTTATCAGAGATTCAGATTGATTTATTGGTGAATGTACTGTATGCCTACAGGGGAGTATAATGCGTATAGGTTCTGGCTCCTCAATCTCTTTACAGTAACATAAATAGCAACACAAGAGCTCAAGGCTCGGCAGTTGGGACTGGATCTCTCCAGCTCCTCCTCTGTGGGCCTGTCAGAGGAGAGACAGTCTCTGTGAGTTTTGGTGATTGCAGTGCCATCTCCACCGTCCTGACAGCCTGACATAGGCTCACCGGTGTTGTTTATATTTTGGTGCCAGAACTTCCTTGAACTGTTAACACCGAATTTCAGCCCAGAAGCAGTTTTAGCATCGTCCTTCGTGCCACAATGATGATCGTAGATCTTCACCAGTCTGTTTTCAGGTATCTCTGTTTCCTCTACCCTCAGCACCAGTAAAGCCCTGTTGCTCCAGCTGATCAAGGAATGTTCCACAGGGGGTTCAGCACCATGCCATGGGTCCCTCAGCCGAGCCCTGGGAGGGGAGCTGGACCTCAGTGAGACCAGGCTGGACCAGGGGGACTGTAGATCTCCCGGGCCACTGCTAAATGAAAGACTCCTGAAGCTTCTGCCCTGTGTGTGTGTGTTATGGTTTGGTGGTGGTGGAAAGTAGGACCCAAAAGCAGGCCGGCAGGCAAGGAGGCAGGTAAAAGGAAAAAGGTTTACTTCCAAGAACAAAAAATAACAGGAACACCCAATCAACCAGACAAAGACATGGAGGGAGTCCAAACAAGACATGAACACAAGGACAGAGGGAACTAGGACAGAATGGAAGGAAAACAGACTAGGGAACAGGAAGAAGGACTGGAAATTGGACTGGGCTAGAAATGGAAGAGGAACAGGGAAACCAGGATTGGGACTAAACTAAAGTGGGAACAGAACTAGGGGCTGGGAACTAGAGAGGGGAACATAACCCAAGTGAGAGCTAGGGAACTCAAATACAGGCTGGAACTAGGAACACTAGGACTAGGTTAGAAGGGGGCTAGAACCTAAAGTGGACCATGGAAGGGAACGGCTAGAACCTAAGGTGGACCATGGAAGGGAACGGAGTGAAGTGAGACTAGTGAAGGACTGGTGGCTCGAGCTGGGTGGGGAGACACTAAAACACAGGGAAGACAAGACCACCAACACAAACAAGAACATCAACATAACAGTGATATAAGTGCAGGCAAACATTTCATGGTGACAGCAGGGGACAAAGTCTCAGAGAGTGACAGGATGGACAGGGCAGGGGGACAGGGCTGGAGGACAGGGCAGGGGGACAGGGCTGGAGGACAGGGCAGGGGGACAGGGCTGGAGGGCAGGGGGACAGGGCAGGGGGGGTTGCAACAGGCAAGCACGGCTCCGAGGGTTTCGGGATCAGGCGAGGGCCGTGAGCTCATTGGCCTGACGCAGGGCGTGTGCTGAGGAGCTGGGCAGAGTCACTGTGAGGAGAGGTGGGGGTGAGTGGGGGCCCAAGAGTCCAGGGGGGTCCAGGGGGCAGGAGTGAGTCGCCGGGAGGAGAGGTACTGTAGGGCCAAGAGTGGAGGGAAAAGGGGCAGAGTATATCACTGGGGCGGGGGTCCAGGCCAGAACAGGGGGTGAGCAGGGTGAACTGGCCAGGGCTGAGTTTCCCAGAGGCATCGTAGTGCTACGTTCATCGTAAGCTATGGCGTTCATCATAGCGCTATGATGAACGTAGTGCTACGATGCCTCTGCGAAACTCAGCCCAGGACCATAACAGTGTGTGTGTGTGTGTGTGTGAGAGAGAGAGAGAGAGAGAGAGAGAGAGAAAAAAAATATGTTTGCCTTTTTATGCTGTTGAAACTATGCTGTTGATACTATGAATCTGTTATCATCACTCTTATCTTATCTATGTTGTACTTTAACAAGATTCATTCTCCATAGTGGACCACTTCCATGAGCCCAGCTATTAGCTACCCAGCAGGGGTTGTAGCCCATTCAGTGGTTTGTGGTAGTCCTAACAAATATAGCTATTAGATGTTGTTCTAGTGCGACTTATTGGCAGGAAATCGAGTGCCAAATGGCCATGATTACCCAATGCACAAAATGTGCCTTCCTAATCATGAATAAAAAATATGACTGTTATGGTGTTCTTTCCCCCCCACAACATCCCACAGAACAGGTTGGCGTTAGTTCCCTTTATGCATGCATGTTGAGGCTGTAAGGGTTGGGATGTAAAATAATTAGCCTATATCAATAATTACGGTTATATAGCCTTACAAAATGTGATGTTGGGTATAATATTATATACTAAAACCATCCACTAAACCATCTTAAAATGCCCCATGAGGGTAACCTGTATCATGTCAGGTTTACAGATAGCCTACATACATCTTGAAACACCAACGCTTTAAATAACCTATAGAAATCACTGTCTTTCCATCACGGACCACAAGACCCACTCCACGAACCATCGCCAGCTGGTCCGCAACTGGTCGCGTCCACGAGGTCCTCCCGACAACGGACCATTGCATTGCCTGGCTGGGAAAGATGTAGCTTACATGTTATCTATATGTGCTTCAATTAATTAAGAATTCTGGCCTCGTGGTGCTAACTCGCGCGCGATGGGCCCGCGCTATGGGAATAAATGGGTCAGGTGTGGGTAACCATGGAGAACGAGTCTCTCTCTCTCTCTCTCTCTCTCTCTCTCTCTCTCTCTCTCTCTCTCTCTCTCTCTCTCTCTCTCTCTCTCTCTCTCTCTCTCTCTCTCTCTCTCTCTCTCTCTCTCTCTCTCTCTCTCTCTCTCTCTCTCTCTCTCTCTCTCTCTCTCTCTCTCTCTCTCTCTCTCTCTCTCTCTCTCTCTCCTGTTCCTACCCCACAGTACCACACGTTGCCGCTGTACCATCAGCTCGAGCTCATATATACTATCCCTCGTGCATCCTCCTCCCCTCCCTACCCGACTCGCTGCTCTCTACCGTGTCTATTACCGCGCCTTGGATGCAGTGTCCAGTCAGCGGAGAATCGTTGAGAACCATCGCCGTCCGCGCAGCAGCAAAGCAAAAAGAAAACCCAAACGATGACATTCTTACCGATACAACAGACGCAAACCGTTATTTGACAACTTCTCATCCATCCCTTGCGTTATCCACTCCTCGCTGTAGCCTAACTGGTAAGTGTTTTTGTTTTGATGTTAATGTGAGGGAATTAACCCATCAATTTCCTAAATCCACTCACACAGGGGTTTGTATTAGCTTTTTAGCTTTGTGATAATAAGGGTCTTAAATAGCCTATGATAGCGGGTCTTATTTGGTAATGGTTTATTCTGCAGAATGATTATCAAATCATAGCCCTGGCCCTTTGTGGGTTGTGATACGATCTAGCTCATGGCTCAAGCTGCTGCTTTGTTGAATGCATGTAGCCTACAGTAGGACTACATGTTAGCGTGGCCAGATGTGGTTGCTGGTAGTAGTCCAGTAGCCCCAGGTGGACTCAACAATATTTGAGAGTGCATGCATGGATACTGTGAAGTTGAGATTGGGATAGGTCAGATATGCTGCCACTTGTTGTCATGGATAACTAAACTAACCAGCCATCGGTAACCTGTGCTTTAGTGTGAAGCTAGCTTAGTTTATCAGTAGGCCTACTACTACCAGCAGTAGGCTTCTATCATAACTAGTTTCAGGGGTTCAATAGGGACAGATGGAAGGACATGTCCCCCTCACATTTGGCCCATCTTTCATCTTTTAAAGCACCTAGGCCTACTGTATTATATTTATATTTTGTTACTCTTGCACTTTGGCTTTAGCACAAGATGATGCTCTTAGTCACTTGTTAAGAGAGGAGATGCAGTTGTGAGTTCTGGCGAGTAGTAGTACACTGACTACCTATGTTAAATGCAATTATTGTAAGTCGCTTTGGATAAAAGTGTCTGCTAAATGAATGTAATATAATGTAATGTAATGTAAATTTGGTCCCCTACAGTTTTTGAATAATCTAGAGGTGAAAGCGAAGTAGCTTTACTGTAAAATAGTAAAACATTTCATAACCCTCCCCCCTCTCCAATAAGGTTAGAGAATAACAGACAGTCTGTTATTACATTGTGTGGATTGATTTGATTTGTGGATTCTATTTCTATAATTGGGAGTTTGTGAAATCATCTTTGATATATTCTCCCTGGAATTTGATAACCTTGTTCAGACTGATGTAGACGCAGGAGTGAGGATGTGTCCCAGTCCTTCCTGACTTCAACCATCTAGGGAAGCAGGTCGCAGGTCAGAGTTTACCAACCTCCTCCCTCTTCCTGTTGGATGGGGTCAAAGATTACGGTGTCTATGCCAGGAAACTCAAGATCAAGATTGTCTTTGGAATGGAGGACATTGCAATGTGACTTTGGTGTTTGTGTGTGTGCCATTGGGTGTACGGTCTCTCTCTCTCTGTGTGTGTTTGAATTGGAGAAAGAGAAACAGAGAGAGAGAGAGAGAGGCTGTGTTTATACATTTTGAAGCCTCTCTCCTTTGCCAAAGCAC
>NC_140254.1:13608660-13614611 GCF_949987555.1 Borostomias antarcticus
TGTCCTTCTCTGACTTTTCTGACTCCTCTGTCTTTCTCTGTCCTTCTCTGTCCTTCTCTGACTTCTCTGTCCTTCTCTGTCCTCCTCTGTCCTTCTCTGACTTCTCTGACTTCTCTGACTTCTCTGTCCTTCTCTGTCCTTCTCTGTCCTTCTATGACTTCACTGTCCTTCTCTGACTTCTCGGTCCTTCTTGTGCTGGCGTTCTGGAAGAGGGTGAAAAGACAGTAAGAAGATAAATTCATAATAAATTAGTAATAAAGAGAAAGAAATAACGAAATAAAGAAAGAAAGTAAGAAAGTAAGAAAGAAAGAAAGAAAGAAAGAAAGAAAGAAGAGGAGGGTTGAGGTTCTTGCAGGGAGAGGGGAAGGGATGATGTTCTTAGTGTGGCAGGGAGAGAGGAAGGGATGATGTTCTTAGTGTGGCAGGGAGAGAGGAAGGGATGATGTTCTTAGTGTGGCAGGGAGAGAGGAAGGTATGATGTTCTTCTTAGTGGGGCAGGGAGAGAGGAAGGGATGATGTTCTTAGTGTGGCAGGGAGAGAGGGAGGGATGATGTTCTTCTTAGTGTGTCAGGGAGAGAGGAAGGGATGATGTTCTTCTTAGTGTGGCAGGGAGAGAGGAAGGGATGATGTTCTTAGTGTGGCAGGGAGAGAGGAAGGGATGATGTTCTTAGTGTGGCAGGGAGAGAGGAAGGGATGATGTTCTTAGTGTGGCAGGGAGAGAGGAAGGGATGATGTTCTTCTTAGTGTGGCAGGGAGAGGGGAAGGGATGATGTTCTTAGTGTGGCAGGGAGAGGGGAAGGGATGATGATCTTAGTGTGGCAGGGAGAGGGGAAGGGATGATGTTTTTAGTGTGGCAGGGAGAGAGGAAGGTGCAGTGTATTTCAAATGCACAATCTTCTTGTGGAACAGAACTTCAAGGAGGCCAAATACGTCGAATCATCACTTTATTGAGCATGCCTACAGGGTCGAATCTTTAGGCAAATACTACGGTTTCTCTTACGAGGTGGCGAGCTTATATCCTGGCTTCAGGCCAGGTATCACATGACAAACAAATTTGCATACAAGGGATATAAACATGGTCACAAACAGTCACTAAGTTCTGACTGGTCAGGGTGTCAGCTGGTCTTTGCATCAGCTGAGCTCTTGCCCCCCTTCCTCGGACAATGGGGCTGCTTGGGTTCTTCCTGTGTCCTCCTAGGATCATGTTACAACTGTGGGCTAACTGACTTCAAAGACAACCTATCTGCTATCTTTATTGACTCAGGGACAAAGGAATGCTTACTCAGGACAGGACATCTGTTGTAACTCACCTGTTAAACTCCTTACGTTAACACAGTTCCACCTAAAGTGAAGTTTTGTTCATTATTCTTAATAAAATGATTACTACATGAGAGTAATACAAATGATTGATGTAATACAGTATGATCCAGTATAAAAATATACTACAAAGGGATGATGTTCTTAGTGTGGCAGGGAGAGGGGAAGGGATGATGTTCTTAGTGTGGCAGGGGGAGAGGAAGGGATGATGTTCTTCTTAGTGTGGCAGGGAGAGGGGAAGGGATGATGTTCTTAGTGTGGCAGGGAGAGGGGAAGGGATGATGTTCTTAGTGTGGCAGGGAGAGGGGAAGGGATGATGTTCTTCTTAGTGTGGCAGGGAGAGAGGAAGGGATGATGTGCTTAGTGTGGCAGGGAGAGGGGAAGGGATGATGTTCTTAGTGTGGCAGGGAGAGGGGAAGGCATGGGCGATTTTATAGGGGGGGCAAGTGCCCCCCCTGATTGGCCAGCCCAACTCTGCTCAAATTCTTAAAAAACAAATAAAACAATAATTTTTTACTAATTAACACAATTATTAAATACATAATTGTGATTTGTACCAGTTTGTGTTGGGTCGACCCGATATGAACCCCCCCACACACATTTTTATCATTTGTTGGTATGCGGAGAGAGAGAGAGAGAGAGAGAGAGAGAGAGAGATTAGAAATGGGATGGCAATACGATGATAAAAGTTTGTAAAAGTGTAACTTTTTCCCCCCAGTACAAGTAGAATAGTTTCATTCTCCTTTTATCGTTTTCTTCTTTTTCATTTTCTGATCTAGTGCTTTCCGATCCATCATCCTGGATCTCTCTGTTAGAGGAGGAGAGAGAGGGAGGGAGGGAGAAGAGAGAGGGAGGTGTGGAAAATGCTATTTTCTGCACTGTTTCTCTAATACGTGTGTCACTTCACCGAAGGTTTGGAAATGGTATTTAAGTGCAAACTCAGCAGTGGAGGATGTTCACATGTTCATTGATTCTTTAGATAAGAGGATGAACAGCCCATCAGTTACATGACAATTGTCACTGAGATATGGGTGTATGAATAATATATGAATACTATAAGAATATGCCTGCCAACCTCCTGCTAAACATACAGTATTCTGCAAAAGTCTTACAGTAGGCCACCACCAAAGACAATAATGTTTAAATCTATTTATCTGGGCAATAATTGTTTATCTGCTTGTAAAAATACTATATAAAACATTGGAATAAACACAAATAAACATTAATGCAAAAAAAAGGTAATACAAATATCTTAAGAACAAAAAACAACAGTAGCCTAATCGCGTTTCCATTACACCTAGAATTGCGCAAAACCTAAATATCGCAATAAAAAATTGGTAATGGAAACACCTACATTTCGAAAAATCTCTCAAATTTCAATAAAATGTTTTTACGCTCTCATGAGGTGGTTTTTCAGAAGTTTCGATATAGAAGTATATTGCAAAAGCGTAATGGAACCACTTTTTTGAATTTAGGCAGTAGAAGAGGTAGGAGTCACGTGATTTGCTCGCTTCAAAAAGTGACGCGATATGCCTCCGGAGCAAGTGGAAGACCCTAAGCAACGATACTTAGCTGAGAAACACGCTGTTTAAGAGTGGAGCCGAGGGGAAAGCTTAAATAAAGTTCAAATATTACAACGGTTTGTTTACTTAATACATGGTTTACTTCCTGGTTGTGTTTTGCGTGAATTGTGTGGCGTCGCGAGACTAGACTAAGAGAATTACGGCTCTTGCGCAAAACACCTTTCAATGGAAACACCTGCAAGTCACAATTGTACTTTGCCGAAACTGTAGAAATATCGCTTTTATTTTGCGAAAAAGTGTAATGGCAACGCAGCTAGTAACTGTGTGTGGTATAGGTTGACAGTCTGAGGAGAATAAAAAAAACAACCCTTATTGAATCATGGACCAAAATATACATTTCTTGTTTTTAAAAGAAGTTGGAATTTTTTGTGGCCTCCCTGTTACGGCTCGCATGCCCTCGCCTCCACAACCGTCTCTCTCTCTCCCCTCTGGGCCCGCTGCGCGCTCGGGGCGTCCTACGCGCTCTACCGCACGTCGCATCAGCCCGGGCATACAACGCTCTGGCTCTCCGGAGTTTCCCCCCACTGCCGGGCGTTCCCCGTCTCCGGCCAGCTCCGCGGACTCGGCAGTCTCCTCCCTCTCCGGTGACGAAGAATCGGATCCCGACATGCCCAGCACATCGGCCCGTGCGCAAAGACAAGAACGGCGCGCTCGTCTCCGACGATGACGCTGGCGCGGCTCTACTCACCGGTTCCCAATTATCATCACCACACCTGTCCCTCGTTCTGCAATCACCTTCAACCTCTACAAGAACCTGGTCTACACTCCACTCATCGCCAGATCTTACCATAATACTCTTGTGGTAAAGTATAGCCTAGCCTACAATCTCCTTACCCGTATTTTGTAGTGTTTTTTCCCGTTCCCCGTTTGTGATTACTCTCACTCACCCTGCCTCCCCTCCTCATCTCTCCAGTTCCTGCCTGACCCACGTCTGTACGATTACCCCGCTCCTGCCTGACCACCGCCTGTACGACCCCGCTCCTGCCTGACCATCGCCTGTACGACAACCCCGCTCCTGCCTGAACATCGCCTGTACGACAACGCTCCTGCCTGACCATCGCCTGTACGACAACCCCGCTCCTGCCTGAACATCGCCTGTACGACAACCCCGCTCCTGCCTGACCATCGCCTGTACGACAACCCCGCTCCTGCCTGACCATCGCCTGTACGACAACCCCGCTCCTGCCTGACCATCGCCTGTACGACTACCACGCTCCTGCCTGACCATCGGCTGTACGACTACCACATCCCCCTTTTTGATCTTATTAAATCGCCCCTCTGGGCTTTACCGTTCCTTGCCTCCTCCTTTCCTGTTGCGCCTGGGTCCCAAAACCAAACCCTCACACTCCCTTAGAACACAAAATTTGCTTTGGTACACTGCTGTTTCATTTTAGTAGTCCTGTGGTAAACGCTTCACAAGCTTCTTGCAAGATTACAGATGTTGTAACAACAATAACAACAACAACAACAACACTAATAATAATAATAATAATAACAACAACAACAACAACAACAATAATAATAATGTTTATTTGTATTGACTGTAATTTTATATGGTGCTTTTATGAGCAAATAAACACTTACTGTCCAGATAAGCTTCAACAATTTTCTTGACAATTTTCTTTTCTTCAAGACTTAGCACAGTGCTGTATATCCACCAAATACATCTAATTCCCAGCAGCTTCAGCCCACGTCTGACCACTTCAGAAGTGCACTACTGTATTTATCAAGATTCTCAGAGTAGAGTATCTAGGATCAGTTCCTTTTGAATGAAACATGAGAACAGGCTAGGACCTGATCCTGGGTCAGCTACTCGGAGCGCGATAAACATGGGCTCAAGTCTTGTGTTCTGTGAACGATCCAGGCAATTTCCCTGAGGATACGGCGTGACCAATGGAATTAATATCTGCTGTCACCAGGCGGTGTAGAGCGATGGACTCCTGTGACTCACTCATTAGAGATTTGATTGAACTACATTGATCCAGTAGCAGGAGCGGAACGATACTGTGTAATACCATTTCTGTTGATTTCATGGCGTTTAGTTCTCAACAGCATGCGATTGCTGTGTGGGTAAGTTGTGTTTTGTTATTTGATTGCATCAGCAATTACGGAATCTCAATAGGAATAATTGTTTTTAATTCTTGAGATAGGGAATCTTTAAATGTTGAATTATCAGGAAACACGGTTGAGAGATTGAGGTTAGTATTGATAGATGGCTTGGAGTAACTAGTCTAGAACTAAATGGCTTAATCTATTTCCCCTCTTCCTACTTGCTGCTTACAGTTAGTGTATGTTTGAGATGTGCTGTTTCTCGCTGTGTGTGTGTGTGTGTGTGTCTTGCCACGCCCTGGTATTTGCAAGGTGTCCTATCCAATCCCATCCTTCTGCTTTCTGCCCAGAGAGACTATAGTGAGCATGTACCAGACATGTGGTCACACACACACACACATGCACACGCACGCACACACACACACACACACACACACGCACACACACACACACACACACACACATGCACACACACGCGCACACACACACACGCACACACACGCACACACACACACACACACACACACACACACACACACACACACACACACACACACACACACACACACACACACCAGCATGAAGCCAAACACAGCGACAGCAGGCGCCAAACCACTCCCTCCTGTAACCTGGGATATTGCCATGGTAACCTCAACAGGAAGTACGTTACACCTCCTGCCTGTCCTTCAGTACATCCTGTGTGGCTCTGTTATATACGCTATACCACACACACACACACACTCACACACACACACACACACACACACACACACACACACACACACACACACACACACACACACACACGGTCAGATGGATGGGGGGCGGGGGGGGGTTCTGACGGCGCACCAGCGGTCTCGTCCTGGAGATTGTGTGCTGACAGGATGAGGAACAAATGAGTCCCCAGGTGAGATGCCTGAGAGGCCAGGGGCGGCCTACATATGTCAGGGACTCCGGAGTCCGGAGGCTCTGCCCTGAGCCGGGCTCCCCGATGGAGCTCCG
>NC_140254.1:13614811-13652311 GCF_949987555.1 Borostomias antarcticus
CCTACACGCTAGGAGAGGAGAACAGAGGAGAGCGAGAGGAGAGGAGAGGAATTTCTATTAGGAGAGGAGAGATGAGGGTAGAAGAGGAGAAGAAAGGAGAGGAGGAGGAGAACAGGATGAGAGGAAAGGATAGGAGGAGAGGAGAGAACAATATACAAAGGTTGCAGGACAGGAGAACCAAGATGAGGGAATAGGAGTCATCTTTGCTTGACTTAGGAACTTGATCCTTTATACTTTACAGCGAGTGTGTGTGTGTGTGTGTGTGTGTGTGTGTGTGTGTGCGCGCGTGTGTGTGTGCGTGTGCATGTGCGTGTGTGTGTGTGTGTGCGCGTGTGTGTGCGTGTGCATGTGCGTGTGTGTGTGTGTGTGTGTGCGCGTGTGTGTGTGTGTGTGTGTGCCTGTTCTCAGAGGACCTGCCCCTGCTGTGATAGCTTGCTCTTTTCATTATGTCAGATTTTAAGGTCAAATCTGGAGAAAGTCTCCAAAATAACCCTGAAGACAAACACCAGCTGACAGAGTCACCTCCTAGCAGCAGGGCATGGGTGTGTGTGTGTGTGTGTGTGTGTGTGTGTGTGTGTGTGTGTGTGTGTGTGTGTGTGTGTGTGTGTGCGCGTGTGTGCGTATGTGTGTGTGTGCGTGTGTGTGTTAACCACATTCTTTGGCGTGCGTGCCTCTCAAGGCATCTCACTAACTCATTCTTCAGATACTCAGCAGGCGCCCACATACTTTAAACCTGACCTTTCTGTTCTGTGCCGATAAAAAGTTTCACTTTGTAACTATTTGCAAAAAGAGAGGTAAACGATTGTTCATTCTCTCTCTCTCTCCCTCCCTGTCTCTCTCTCCCTTCCCCTGTCATCTCCCTCCCCCTCCCTCATAATCTCTCCCCCCCCCCTCCCCCCCACACAGCCCTATCGGCCCTCCAGCCCCCTCCGACGGCGGGGACCATGATGCTCAGCGGCTCGGTGGAGGTGCCCAGCCCGGGCGGGGCTGAGCGCAGCGGCAGCCAGGAACGTGGTGCGCTCCTCCAGCATCTCGGGGGCCATGTACAACCTGGAGAAGAGCCCTGTTGGCGGGGGCCCCGAGGCCGTGGGCCCGGCCGGCAACAAGAAGAGACGCTCCAGCCTGGGGGCCAAGATGGTGGCAATCGTGGGACTGTCGCAGTGGAGCAAGAGCACGCTGCAGCTCAACCAGCAAGGTGGGTGACGACGGCTCCGGGTCCCCCCTCCCCCCCCTCCCCGCTGGAGCTGTTTATTGTTCTGTAAACAGTTTCCAGGAGCTTGCTCGATCGTCTCTGTGTATGAAATGCGCTATACAAATAAAGTTTGATTTGATTTGATTTAGTAGTGGTAGTGGAGCTGCGCTGGTCCAGTTTGGACCGACAGGCTCCGGTAGTCGTCTCAGGAGCTTTATTTTGGGCCGCTGTCGGCTTTCTGTCAGCCACTCATCTTGTGCTCTGCAGGTCAAAGCGACTCTCTCTCTCTCTCTCTCTCTCTTTCTCTCTCTCTCTCTCTCTCTCTCTCTCTCTTTCTCTCTCTCTCTCTGTCCCATTTCCCTCTCTCCTCTCTGTTCCTCTCCCTCTGCCCTCCTTACTCTCATATCCCCATACATCTCTCTCCCACTTTTCTTTGGTGTTCTCTTTTCATCTCAAAACCCCTCACATCTTTTCATCTCATCATCTCTCTTACATGTACCTCTCTCCCGCACACCTCTCTGTCTAATCTCTCACCATTTCTGCTAGGTCACCTTGACTTCATCATCCTCTCTTCCCCTCTTTCTCTCTACTTAACTCTCTCTCTCTCTCTCTCTCAGGTACCATAATGGCTCTCGTCTCGTTAAGTCGCCCTTATTCAATTTTCTTTCATTTCTCCATCCCTCTCTCTTCTCTCTCTTCCCTCTGTCTGTTTCCTGAGCCCTGTCTTCTGCCGGCCTCTGAGGATGCTCCCGCTAGCGTTCAGTTGACTGTGTGCATGTGTTCAGGTATTCATCTCAACGCGCCCGACCTCCAGCTTCAATATGGTTTTGATTGGGGCGGTGGGAAAAAAAAATTTGATTTTCAAAAACCCGAGATTGGATGCGTACAGTAAGCAGGGAAAAGTGTTTAATCATCTTCATACTTCTGGCTCGTGATTCTACTGTGAGATGGCATCTCATTTTGCGCTTGCCTGAAGTAGTGAGGCTATTATGAGGCTGTATGTCGTTTTACATCAATTATTATAGGCTGCATGTATATGTGAGGCTGTACATGAAATTAAAAGGCAAATATGTTTTATATAAATATGGAGAATGTACATATATCTGTTGAATAGGCCTACTGCACCCAAGTAAAGAACATTCAGTGCAGGCAGCATTATTACCCAGTAGTTCTTCTATTGACCTTATTCACACGGAGGGTGAAGTAACACTTCAAGATCTGAAATAGTCAAAAATAACATCCAGAATACACTACTGGAATTACAAACTCATGATTACTGGACTCTGTTTTTCACCGCGGTAGTTTTCACGTTATGAAATACATAGGAGCGCATTAGTCATCAGCTCATTCCCATCTATGTATTTCATAACGTGAAAACTACCACGGTGAAAAACAATCAGAGTCCGGTAATCATGAGTTTGTAATTCCAGTAGTGTATTCTGAATGTTATTTCTGACTATTTCAGATCTTGAAGTGTTATTTTCCTAACAAACTTGTACTATATGGTCTATGGATACTTCCACATTCTCCCACCCTGAGCGTGACATGGTCGCCGTGTGAATAAGGTCAATTGAGTTCCCACTGCCTTGTGGGAAGAAACTGATCAGGTGGCGTGAGGATTTGGCCTTGAAAGAGAAAAATCTTCTGCCAGACAGGGGTTTTTGGAAGACGGCCAGGGTGAGATCATGTTCCCTGCTCACTGCCGGACTCGGACAGTGTCGCCCTAGCAGTCTGACAGGGGCCTATGGAATGAGGGAACAGTATGTTGTGTTCACACACAGTACAGAAGCTGAGATTTAGGCTGTTCTAGAAGTAAACCGTATTGTTTTGTGATTGCCAGGAGGACGTAGCTCACCTTATCCACCACCGACGCCGAGACAGAGATCCGAAAGAACAATTTAGTGTTCCAAATAGCACCTTGCTGACCTGAAAATGGTTCCTTTTTTCAGAGGGTTCTCCTATGGCTATGAAGGCTTGTACTATTGCACCCTTTTTTAAACTGTAGGGTGACGCTACGGATATCAAGGCATTACCCACATAGGAAGGAGAGAAACGTGACGAGAACAGAGAGAGAAAGAGATGGAAGGGAGAGAGAGAGAGAATCAGAGTCAGTTTGATTGCTTGGCTTTTACACATACTCTCTGAATTTGTTGTGTTCAGTTGGTGCTTAACCCTGACGGGCAGACAGCATCAGACGGGGTGTGAGGACAAGACGGGACAGGGAAAATGAACGGTGCAAAATACAAAATAGCTTACCTCACCCCTCACTACCTGCCAACTCTGACATAGGTACCATATGGCTGAGAGGTTGTGCCATCGTACCGCACGGACGAGCACACACACACACACACACACACACACACACACACACACACACACACACACACACACACACACACACACACACACGAGCACAAACGCACACACACTGTCAGTGGGCTGTCAGTATTGTCCCCAGGTTTTTTTCGTGTTCCAACCCTCTCTATGATGGATGGATCATGAAGAAGGGGATGGAGGGATGGAGAGATGGAGGAGATGAAAGGGGGCGGGGCAAGTCTAAATTTAGATGTTCTCAGCAGACACAGGAACACATCACGTCTGGAACAAAATCACAGTATCATCCTCTCTTCTCTCTCCTCCTCTCCTCTCTCCTCCTCTCTCGCCTCCCCTCTTCTCTCTCCTCCTCTCCTCTCTACTCCTCTCCTCTCTCCGCTCTTCTCCTCTCTCCTCCCTCCTCTCCTCTCTCCTCCCCTCTCTCCTTCCTTCACTCCCCTCCTCCTTTCTCTCCTCCTCTCCTCTCTCCGCCTATCTCCTTCTCTCCTTCCCTCTCCTCCCTTCTCTCCTCTCTCCTCCCCTCTCCTCCCCTCTCTCCTCTCTCCTCCCCTCCTTTCTTCCCCTCCGGCTTCAGTATCAGGTGTTACATCATGTTCAGAACCACATCCATACAATCAGTAGAAAAACAGAACGTTTACTTTTTTGTTCCCCTCATTTAATCATTATCTATTTATTTATTTGTTTGTTTATTTAACCTCATTGACACTGAGCTGTTCACACTCTAAACGGAGCCCAACCTGACGACTCTCCATCTGCTGCTCATCTGGGTCCATTAGGGGAGGACATTGTGAGGCTGCGCTGGGGCTTCTCCCCTGGCCGTCCACGCTGGTCATTAAGAGACCAATCAGGGAGGGCGGTCATAGCTACTTGTTGCCACAAGACAGATCCATTGATTGGTTGATGGGGTGGGTCAGCACAGGTACGTCCCCAGAGGACTCACTCCACTCGATCGGTGTCTGCCAATAACCTAATCTGGAACATTTTCCAGAGGAGACAGAGAGAGAGAGAGAGAGAGAGAGAGAGAGAGAGAGAGAGAGAAAGAGAGAGAGAGATTTATCCTGGTGTGCTGGAGCATCTGGTCGCTCTCTCTCTCTCTCTCTTCTCTCTCTCTCTCTCTACTCTCTCTCTCTCTTCTCTCTCTCTCTCTCTCTCACGCAGTTTGAAGATATTCCTGCCTCCTGTGGGATGTCTCATTATGGTGGGTTGAGTAACAGGCGAGTGTTTAAGATGGCATTTGCCATCTATTATTAGTATCCCCCCCCCTCTCTCTCTCTCTCTCTCTCTCACACACACACACACACACACACACATACACACACACACACACACACACACACAGAGTAGGATGAGCAGTGTTCCAGGTCTAATCGATGAGTCAGCCTCCCTCTGAGTGATGTTTTATCTGTTGAGCAGGTTTTCTCATGAGCAAAGGCAGAGACATGCAGTACACAACACCGTGCCAGAGACAGAGACAACACCGTGCCAGAGACAGAGACAACACCGTGCCAGAGACAGAGACAACACCGTGCCAGAGACAGAGACAACACCGTGCCAGAGACAGAGACAACACCGTGCCAGAGACAGAGACAACACCGTGCCAGAGACAGAGACAACACCGTGCCAGAGACAGAGACAACACCGTGCCAGTGACAGACAACACCGTGCCAGAGACAGAGACAACACCGTGCCAGAGACAGAGACAACACCGTGCCAGAGACAGAGACAACACCGTGCCAGTGACAGACAACACCGTGCCAGAGACAGAGACAACACCGTGCCAGAGACAGAGACAACACCGTGCCAGAGACAGAGACAACACCGTGCCAGAGACAGAGACAACACCGTGCCAGAGACAGAGACAACACCGTGCCAGAGACAGAGACAACACCATGCCAGTGACAGACAACACCGTGCCAGAGACAGAGACAACACCGTGCCAGAGACAGAGACAACACCGTGCCAGAGACAGAGACAACACCATGCCAGTGACAGACAACACCGTGCCAGTGACAGACAACACCGTGCCAGAGACAGAGACAACACCGTGCCAGTGACAGACAACACCGTGCCAGAGACAGAGACAACACCGTGCCAGTGACAGACAACACCGTGCCAGAGACAGAGACAACACCATGCCAGAGACAGACAACACCGTGCCAGAGACAGAGACCTACACAACACTGCACCAGAGACGAACACAACACCGTGCCAGACATACATACACAACACTGTGCCACAGACAGAGACGTACACAACGCTGTGCCAGACATACACAACACCAGGCCAGATGTACACAGCACCGTGCCAGAGACAGAGATGTACACAATGCCGCGTGTGTGTGTGTACGTGTGTGTGTGCGATCGTGCGTGCGCGTGCATGTTATCTCTTGCCGTTAGTGCCTTTTGTGTTCTTAAGTAAGTGTTCACTCTCAATCACTGCTTTACTTCATTCTGCTCCATTTAATACTCGTCTGCGAACCCCATCTGCATGCTTTCTGTAGTGTGTTTGTCCAGCTTGTTTGTGTATGAGTGTGTGAGAGAGAAAAAGAGACAGAGAGAGAGAGATACACACAGAGGGATAGAGGGAAGGAGAGAGAGGGATAGAGAGAGAGAGCAATATGGAGAGAGAGAAAGGGATAGAGAGGCATAAAGAGAAATAGAGATTGGGAGAGAGGGATAGAGAGAGATAAAGACAGGGAGAGAGAGGGATAGAGAGGGATAGAGAGAGAGAGAGAGAGTCTCTCCGTGCCTGTGACTCATCCAGGGTTATAACCAATAAGTGGCCTTGTGAAATCAACACCCTCCATCCAGGCAGTCCTGGGTGACCGGGCTCTGACGCCTCCCCTGCTCCGGGGATACAGGCTGCTGTCACGCCAGGCAGAGCCCCCCCACCCCAAGACACACCCGACCGAGGACGTGTCAGACGCCGTCACAAGTGCGTTGGCCGGCGACAGACGGACCGCGGGACGTCGCCTAGGTGGAGCTCCTAGCTTCACTAGCTCCCCGTTGGCGGTTCTGGATGGAATGAGAATTCACGATATCGCTGGCCTTCTTTTTCATGTTCCTGGTGTCCCCGCTGGCCACGGTGACTGGGATATTCTTTTGAATGTTCCTGGTGTCCCCGCTGGCCACGGTGACTGGGATATTCTTTTGAATGTTCCTGGTGTCCCCGCTGGCCACGGTGACTGGGATATTCTGAGCCAGCCGTTCCATTAGTGTGTATCTTGCGGGAGGTAGAGCGGCCGGCCAGGGATCAGAAGGTCCCCGGTTCGATCCCAGCTCTGTGGTGGGGTGCCAAAGTATCCTTGAGCAAGACACTGAATCCCAAAAATCTCTCACATGCAGCACGGTGGCGCAGTACCTAGTACTGTCGCTTCACACTAAGAAGGTATCTGGGCCTTTCTGTGCAGAGTTTGCATGCTCTCCCCATGTTCACAAGGGTTTCCTTCCAAGAACCCAATACGAAAAACATGCAGAAGAACAGATGCTCTTCAGTCCGGTCTCTGACCAGGACTTGGACTGAGCACTTGGACCTGGTCCCGTAAACTTGGACCCGTAAACGTAATAAAGTAACACAAATAATCAAGAAAGCTAACTTTTTTTTTTCTGTTATCGAGGGTGCAAAAGGCAATGGGAAAAAAATATGGCAGACTATAAATAAATTATTGGGTAGGCAAAGTTAAACAGGAAAATGGTACTCTAGAGCTACTGTACCTGTAGAAATCGACGACGTACTGGAAAAGGATCCCGCCGTTATAGGCAAGACTTTTAATAATATTTTTTTAAAGTGTTTCTGAAATATCTATTCTTTGCTCCATCTGTTATTCAGCCAGGCCCTATTATTACTAAACAACCAATCATTGAGCTTGAAATGGTAACTCAGACAGAAGTAAGGAAGAGTACTTTGAAATGTTCAAAAGCTAATGATATCTATGGTCTTGACACAAACCTCATAAAAACACACATGGATGCCTTAATACACCCAATCACACATCTGGTGAACATGTCTATCAGTCATAAGGAAGTCCCAACATTCTGGAAGGTTGCCACGGTGACCCCCATTTTCAAATCTGGCACTAAAACTCCAATTATAGGCCAATCAGTATTCTTCCAGTCTCGTGTATGTGTGTGCGCGTGTGTGTGTGTGAAGTGAACACATTCAGTGCCTGGTGTATTTTATGTTCCAATATTTCAGGGTGACCAAGACATGCCCTACTTCTCTCTTTGTGGCTGAGTCACTGTGTGGAAACTAGGGATGGGAATTTCGACTAATTTTAAAACCGAGTAACCTAACCTGATCCTACTCGAGTAACCGATTACTCAAAAAAAAGATTACTCAAAATAAGATACCGTCCAGACAGAGCGCATTTAACCCCGGCCCCCTCGGAGGGGAATACGTTTTTTTCCGCCGTTATTACCGTGGCGGTGCTTTCATGTCTCGTCCATGCCCTTGCAAATAAACATATTTAAAAGCTGATGTGTGGTTGGATGCATTACTTATCATCAGATTGAATAACCCATAGGTTTTCATGAAGCTATCGGAATCGAAAAACGCAGCCTTTTAATGTGGATGCACTGCCCAGCTCATAGCCTATTAAGCCTATCGTTAGGCTACTCTGAAAACTCTAAGCCTAGCCTACAATATGCAACCAATTTACTAATATAAATTAAGTATTAAACCAAGCCTTTACTGCCGATGCCGGATAACAAGTGAATTAATTTTTAGCGTTATCTAAAAAGCACCGCGGCACTCACTGCCTATTTCCAATTTATTGGACAATAATGGATGTTTTGGCGTCAAGCCTTCATTAGAGAAATGTCCATGCAAAACTAAATAGATTTATTGAACAACAGGCCTATTCATTCAATATGTATGTATAGCAGGCTGGAAAACTATAGGAGTAGGCTATACGCACATGGACCTGTGCTGGTACTCGCTGTCTTTTTCAGCACCACCTCAGGGCTCATTACCAACATGATTAGACTACCGCTAAATGATGGGAGTGCTGCGTGGAGCCAGAGTACAAAGTTCACTCACACCACTGCCTACTATGCACAGTATACAGATAAACAAAACCAGAGACCCGGTACCAGCGTTTAATTGTCAAAACAAAACAAATGAAGTGGCATATACTGTATATAGGCTTAAGTCTATAGTTCTCTCATAGGCTACCTACGCTGTAACAGGTTTGAAAGTCCGAGGCTCGATCCATAAAATGCTTTAACACTATGCAAAACCACGGTGTAGTTTGATCCGAAAATGCTTAACAGTATGGAAAACCGAACCATGGACATCTAGCATTAGCAAGCCCATGGGAGCTGTGTCCATGTAAATAAATATAGCTTTTAAAACGTAACCAGTTAGCTGGCTAGACAGTAATCAACTAGTAATCAGTCATCACTGCCCCTGACAACTGGCTGCATTTATTATTTTTACGATCGGTGCACTTTCAGATATTCCGTTTAATAGCCAGGCAGGGGTTCCCCCGGGATTCCCAGACAGCTGACGAGTCATGCCCTACCTAATATCTGATCAGGGGGTTCCCCCGGGATCCCCAGACAGCTGACGAGTCATGCCCTATCTAATATCTGATCATTGGTTGCCTGAAAGAGCCGCAGTGACGTTGGCAGCACCTTTCTGAAAAGTTGAGATGGCAATGTTTTCAAAACGCCTGAGCGCTCCGTATACAGCGCTTTTCTCCAGGCAGCCGCCAATGCTCTATCCTCTTTGGTAACAATTGAAAAAGGGCACAGGCGCTCAGAAATGCGCGCTTTCACGGCCAAACATGCCATATTGTATAGCCTTTAGATTAACCGAGTAGTATTTATTTTCCGACTAGCAGATTGCCTACTCGGGTACTCGAGAAATCGGTTAACCGTGCACATCCCTAGTGGAAACAGTGGGTCTTTTGCGAACACACTGACATTCTCAAAGGTCCCCAGGACCAGGTGGCTCTGTGATCTGTTTGTGTGCATGTACTACATGCTTGTGTGTGTTTGTGTGTGTGTGTGTGTGTGTTTGAGTGAGAGAGAGAGAGAGAGAGAGAGAGAGAGAGAGAGAGAGAAAGAGATCTGTTGTGTTTTTGCATTTGTGTGCGCGTGAGAGAGATATCCAAGGGGCAAGTGCCCCCCCTGATTGGCCAGCCCAACTCTGCTCAAATTCTAATTTTTTTAACTAATTAACACAATTATTAAATACATAATTGTGGTTTGTACCAGTTTGTGTTATTGTAGGTCTTCATTCATTTTAAAAGTGTATTTATTAGGCCTACTTAAACTAGGCTACCTTAATTTAAAAAAAAATCATAATCCACCAATGGCACAACTCGTCCGTCAACCTCAACTATTTCCGGTTTGATCTGTTACCGCAAAAAAAGAGAGATCTGACTGTAGGCCTACTGCTCAGTGCTCAACAAGCTACAACTAGCCAACCTGCTCACAATGGCGAAAAGAGCTATAAAAACAATTGACCACTTCTTCATAAAAAAATAAAATAAAACTGGCAATGCTAATGAAGAACCTACCACTCGAAATGACACCGCAGCAAGTGCAATCGAATGCAGAAGTGCTCCAGAGGCTATCGAAGCTAGTACTAGCACCTTCACCACATGGATGTATTAATAGAACGGCGAGGAAGCTAGCACCAGCAGGCAGTTGCAGTTTGATGTTGTGATGTTGGGTATGGCCTAGTGCTCGGTCATAAAGTCATATTGACATGCTTGTGGTGTTTAGATGAAGTTTGAAACGTTGTGTATATTGAATTGTCATACGGATTTCTTATTAGCATAGCCTACTGTTCACAACTGGCATTCTTTGTAAATAGATGGGATGGGATGAAAGAACAGTTTTGTTTTTTTTCTCACGTCAAAATGTTGCCCCCCCTACTCTCAGAGGGTAAAATCGCCTATGTGTGTGTGTGTGTGTACAGCATTTGCACCTCTACATGTTGTAGTAGAAGTTTCGAAAAATGAAGTATTTGCCCAGGTTAGCTCAAAAAGGTTCAGTCAGATTTATTAAGAAAACAATACGACTGCAAAAGGACCTCAAGATAAAACACAGAGTGGTTCATCAGAACAGAAGTGAGCTTAAGCTCGCCTAGTACCGCCTTATATGTGCTCAAAACACAGGTACGGTGCTTCCAGGATGTGATTGGCTACTCCATTGTACGTCATATGAAATGGCAGGCGTGGCCAAGAGTACAGACATGTGACATGAGAAAAAGGCGGCAATTGGGGACAAAGGATGACAAAGGATGGTTATTCTGTTGTAGACAGATTCAAAGTGTATGGCCTCCTGGAGGCCATTTTGTAGGTTAGCACAGCTATGTGAATATTTGGGGGAGGTGATGAATTACAAAAGGAGAGAGAGAACAAAGGTTTAAGGTGTTTGGATGTAAATTCCACAACAATGTTTTGGAGCCCCTCTTCACAATGTACAGTATAAGCAGCATGACGGTGACGGTACATCAGTTTCCTTAATTGGGTTTGTGGGGGTCGCAATGTTACTAGCATAGCATCATCGTCATATCTCTCAATAGCCATTCCAGGCTTTTATCTGATGACCCCCACCCCCCACCCCCCACACACATTTTTTTTCTTGTGTCGAGGCAGTTGCTCGCCTGACACATAGTCTTAAATCATGAGTTATATCTCTCTCTGTCTCTCTCTCTCCCCCTCTCTCTTCATCTCTTTCTCTCTCTCTCCCTCTCTCCCTCTCTTGCGGAGGGTGCAGTTGTGTAAGATGCTGCTTGGCACCGGCCGCGCTATTCATAATCTCTCTCTCTCTCTCTCTCCCTCTTCCTCTGTCTCCGCCTCCGTTTCATCACTCTCTCAGCTTCGCCCATCCGTATCTCTGCTCTCTTCATCTTCATCTCCATCGCTGTCTGGATGTCATGTTCTCCATCCTCCCTCCCTCCACCTCTCCCTCCCTCCCTCCCTCCCTCCCTCCCTCCCTCCCTCCCTCCCTCCCTCCCTCCCTCCCTCCCTCCCTCCCTCCCTCCCTCCCTCCCTCTCTGTCTCTCTAGTCTATTCTTAGCCAGACTCGGGCGGGTAGTGAGGTTCACTACACAGTCTCTCTCTTTGCATGTGTGTGTGATGTGTGTGTGTGTGTGTGTGTGTATATGTGTGACATGTGACGTGTTTGTGTGTGTGTGTGTGCGTGCGCAGGTCTTTTTGCCTGTGGCTTCGCCTGCGTTTGTGCATGGTGTGTCTCGGGCTGGTTGGGTTAGGGTCACGCAGGCCCAGAGCAAGTTGCCAGGTGCAAGGTGACAGTGGCAGCTGTCGTTGCGGTGGCGTCCATCAGTGAATTTAATTTCCAAGTCAAATCAAATGAAATCAAACTTTATTTGTATGGCGCATTTCATACACAGAGGCAACACAATGCGCTTTACAAAGCCCTGAGGTTATACTCGCCATCCGAGAACACAATGGAATCGCTCTTCACCCTCAAACGGTGATGTGCGTTTCTCACCAAGCGGGCGTAATTCATGACACGCGAGGAGAGGGAGCTCTTACCTGACCTAGGAACCCCTCACAAATAGAGCTCTTAGAGTCCAACCTCCAGGGCAGAGTGATGGAGCGCTCATACGGACACCCCGGAGAGAGTTTAACAGGCAGACAATTACACGCTGTGTGGCAACGATCAGGAGAGTGTTTGAGCTGACTCACCGTAATGTTAGTGTCAGCTGGGTGTGTGGGAGCACGTGTGTGTGTGTGTCAGCAAATTGAACTGTAATCTTGGTTTCATTACCACTCCCCTTCACTTATGGATCCTGTAAAGACACACAAGCATGCATGTGCACGCACGCACTCACGCACTCACACACACACACATACACACGCACGCGCACTCACGCACATGCACACACACACACACACGCACACGCACACACACACGCACACGCACACACATACACATACACACACACACACAAACCATATTTCTTTACTCCCCCTCTCTCTCTCAATTCAATTTTCAATTCAATTTCAATTCAATGGGCGTTATTGGCATGAAAGAACAAATGTTCATATTGCCAAAGCCACACACTCTCTCTCCCGTTCTATAACCCCCCCCTCCCCCCCCCTCACCCTCCCCCCTCCCTCCCCCTCGTCTCCCCCCCCCTCCCCCCTCCCTCCCCCTCGTCTCCCTTGGTGGCAGTGCGGTGAAAGAAATAGGGGCACGTGAGCGCAGATCTTGGTGCAGAGGAGCAACACACACAACAACACACACGCACACACACACACACACACACACACATGCGCGCACACACACACACACACACACACACACACACACACCCTCTGAAACAAGGGAGGCATACAGTATGGGCAGTTTGTTTGCTGTATCTGCTGCCATCCCTCTCCCTCCCTCTCTCTCTCGGTCTCCCTCTCTCTCTCTCTTTCTCTCTCTCTCTCCCTCCCTCTCTCCCTCTCTCTCTCTCCGACTACCTCTCTCTCTGTCTCCCTCTCTCTCTCCCTCTCTGTCTCTCTCCCCTCTCTCTGTCTGTCTCTCTCTTTCTCTCCCTCTCTCTCTGTCTCCCTTCCTCTCTCTCTGTCTCCCTCTCCCTCCCTCTCTCTGTCTCTCTCTCTCCCTCTCCCTCCCTCTCTCTGTCTCCCTCTCTCCCTCTCCCTCCCTCTCTCTCTCTGTCTCCCTCTCCCTCCCTCTCTCTCTGTCTCCCTCTCCCTCCCTCTCTCTCTGTCTCCCTCTCTCTCTTTCTCCCTCTCTGTCTCTCTCCCCCTCTCTTTGTCTGTCTCTCTTTCTCTCCCTCTTTGTCTCCCTCTCTCCCTCTCCCTCTCCCTCTCCCTCTCTGTCTCTCCCTCTCTCTGTCTCCCTCTCTCTCTTTCTCTCCCTCTCTCTGTCTCCCTCTCTCTCTGTCTCTCTCTCTGTCCCTCTCTCTTCTTCTCCCTCTCTCTTTCTCTATCTACAGTAGCTCTCTCTCCTCTCCCCTCTCTTATCAGTGAGCAACTCTGTTGTCCCTCAGTCTCTCCTCAGCTGCTGAGGACTAATCAAGCTCAGATTATTCCTCAATCAAATGACACTTTAGTTCATTGGAATTAATAAATATTATGAAGCAGCTCATTCCAGAGATCACTCTAAAAAAGGGTGCTGCATAGAACCCTTTGTAACAATAGAGAGAAAAACCTGAAAAAGGTTCTGTGTAGAACCCTACTGTTCCAAAGAGAAGGCTTGTCTCTCCTGGTTCTGTATGGAACCCTAAATAGATCGTTCTAACCTGTGAAGTGTTCTATTTAGAACCTTGCCCACCTTCTACAGTATGTGAAACATTTTCTTCAGAGGATGCTTCTGTTGTGTGTGTAGAGAGAGTAGACAGTGGAGTAATACACGGTTAAATCTGTCACTATGGCGCACACACACACACACACACACACACACTTTGGCTCCGCAGCGCGTATTTATTCCACCAACAAAAATAGTAAAGGTCAAAACCAAACACAAGATTCCCCAGTAGGGGGGCCGCTCCTCGAGGGCTGGTCAGCCGGGCTGCTTGGATCCCTCGGGTTAGTCCTGCCAGTGACCAAAAACAGAGTATTAGGCAAATCCGTAACGTAGCAGGTCTTTAAACAAACATAGCATTCGCTCGCCGTCGACACAACCACTCACTGTGTTCCGTCTCTCTGTCTGTCCAGTCTGGCCTTTTATATATACATATCCCCGCTGTCCGTGGTGCTGAAATGGAGGGCAAGGTGTGCCTGTTCCGGCGCGACGCTCTCCATGGTGCTGAAGTGGGGGAAAAGGGGTGCCTACCCCAGTATTGCGGGCTCCTGTGACAGGCCCGCGACGTCCCACCAGCAGGGGAATGCCACAGCAGACATGCACACACACACACACGCACACACCATCACACACACACATCACACACACACCATCACACACACACCATCACACACACACACACACACACACACACACACATCATACACACACACATCATACACACACACATCATACACACACACACACACACACACACACACACACACATCATACACTACACACACACAGCGGGAGTAATACACTGTTAAATCTGTAACCATGGTCCTGTTCTGAGCTTGTCTCTGTTGGTGCCATGGTTGCTACCTTCAGCCTGTAATGCAAATGATTAGCAGTCCATGATCTCACAGTGAATCCACTGATCCAGGTCACACACACACACCTACATGCGCACACAGACACGCACACACACACACAGACAGACACACGCACGCATGCACACACACACACACACACACACACACACACACACACACACACACACACACACATACAGTACACACACACATACAGTACACACACACACATATACAGTACACACACACACACACACACACACGCTCTCAATTCTAAATGTCCCCATCCAGACTCACCCCTGTTTCCAACGGTCTCTAACCTCCACCAACCCTGCTTGGTTACTGTTGCTATGCACGGTGGAAAGTTGCCGTCACCCATGCAGCCAATCGCCATGCGGGAACGACCCGGTCTAAAAACAGATCATAATGAGAAGGCTTCATCAGTGTTCTCTTCAAATGTCAGACAGGACTTAATGATCTACCATACACACCCACCCACCCCCCCCCCCCCCCCCACACACACACACATCCACACACACACACACACACACACAACATGTAGGATCACAAAGTAAGCGTGTGTGTTTGTGTGTGTGTGTGTGTGCGTTCGTGCACATTTAATGTGTGTGTTAATTAGCTCTCGCGGTTCTTTTCTGCAGTGCTGCCCTTCCAGCCCAACAGACCTTCTCTTCTCAGCCTTCATCATCATCATCATCCTCATCCTCATCCACCACCATCATCCTCGCCTCATCCACCTCCCGCTGTATCTCCTTCCGTCTTCAGCTCTGTGTTTTAGCGCTGTTCTTTTTTTAAGTCTCTTTCTCACCTGTTCTGAGAGAGCAGCCCAACCGCTAAGCTCAGGAAGACATGGAATCCAAATATTGAATCATTACGTGTGTGTGTGTATGTGTATGTGTGTGTGTGTGTGCGTGTGTGTGTGTGGTAGTACGTCTCTGTGTGTGTGTGTGTGTGTGTTTTGCGTTTGTGTGTGTGTGTTCCTGACTCTACCCTATTATTGTACAGTACAGGGTTTCTCATGTTGGGTCCATCGGGCCCCTGGGAGCAGCTCCTTGGGGACTGCTATTACTCATCCTTCTGGTGAATGCAGCTTTAATTACCAGGCAGCGCATCTAGACCAGAAACCTCCCTGTCTCCCTACAGGAAAATACACTCCAGCATCTCACACCACACTGTTACTGTAACAGCTCTACTGGTTCTGTATTGTAACAGCTCTACTGGTTCTGTTACTATAACAGTTCTACTGGTTCTGTTACTGTAACAGTTCTACAGGTTCTGTAGTGTAACAGCTCTACTGGTTCTGTTACTGTAACAGTTCTACTGGTTCTGTAGTGTAACAGTTCTACTGGTTCTGTTACTGTAACAGTTCTACTGGTTCTGTAGTGTAACAGCTCTACTTGTTCTGTTACTGTAACAGTTCTACAGGTTCTGTAGTGTAACAGTTCTACAGGTTCTGTAGTGTAACAGCTCTACTGGTTCTCCTCCTGTACCAAGAACATGGGCTACATCTTCATGGTTAGACGCAGCAGAGCACAGATAACCTTTGAACCCTGGAATGGAGGAGGGAGAAGAAGAGGATAGGAGCGATAGAGTGATGCGATGGAGGGAGGGAGGGAGGGAGGGAGGAGAGGGGAGAGAGGTGGCAGGTGGTGGGGATGGGCAGAGCCCAGTGGAGGAGTGCCAACATAGGAGGGATACTCATCAGGTCATTTATAATGGAGGAGTGGAGCAAAGGTGAAGAGGAGAGAGAGAGAGAGAGAGAGAGAGAGAAAGAGAGAGAGAGAGAGAGAGAGAGAGAGAGAAAGAGAGAGAGAGAGAGAGTTAAAGAGAGAGGGGGGGCAAGGAAACCAGAGAAAGATTGGCGAAAAGAGTTAGAGGGAAGGTAAGGGAAGAAGAGAGAGACAGAGAGAGAGAGAAATGGAATTGAGAGAGAGAGAGAGAGAGAGAGAGAGAGAGAGAGAGAGAGAGAGAGAGAGAGAAATGAAATATATATATAGAGAAAGAGAGTCGGGGGGGTTGCAAACACGTTGGTAAGGGATCTTGGTGCAATGCAGACAGCATTGCCATGGAAACGGATGGAGGGAGAGCACCGGAGAGGAAGAGGGGATTAGAGAGAGAGAGAGGAAGTGATGACTGCTGATCACCACATGGAGGGTTCTGGAAACAGGTGTGGCTGTCGGAGCGAGGATGTGTTCTGATGGGTGTTTTGGATGGTGAACCCCTTCAAGTCGAGAGATCTATTCCTGGAACCTTGTTCTGTGGGTTCCCTGAGTTGAGCTCCACTACGCTATAACCCCTGCTAGCCCAAGTTTACCTCTGCATTGATACCCCAGGACTACCTCCAACTGCTGAGGACAGTGCTGGAGTTAACATGGGGTTGCTCTACTTCTAGTTGTGATAGCGCCTGTAATATTGATAGTATTATCAAATAGTGTTGTATACTTATACTGTATGTACCTTTACATTTATGTATAGGTATATATAACTAAATAACACTGTTTCAGTATATATAATAACTATTATATACAACTATAATAAAATCGTGGCTGGCTTGTTTCTGTTCAGGTCTGTTCAGGCTACACTCGCAGCTCACATTCTGATCTCTACGCTACGATCGGCGTCCATCATATTCTAAGTCATCTTCTATATCCTCAAAATCTGATAAATATTCAGCCATATTGCACACAATATTCCAGGCACCAACAAGCCGATCGTAGAGTAGAGAATGTGAGCCGCAAGTGTAGCCTACAGACGGAGAATAGCCAGTCTGCGCATTGTGCGCATGCGTGCTGGAGCAAGTGGGGAAGCTATTTCGTTTCTAAAGACGTTTCTAAAGATCATATTACAGAGGCATGTGAAAAACCACAACAAGCCCTCGCTCTATGTAAGCACAACTAGCGATTCATAGAGACAGATTGATGAAAACAACCGTTTCGCGGCAGAAAATAGATTTTTTAGAAGCTGCATTCTCAGTGCCCCGTCCGCCGCCATTACATGGACATACTTGGCTCGCGCTGGATTTTAAATTTCTTCTACAGGCCTCCGAATTACACCAAAGTTATCTCGGTGAGTCGAACGTCTTATAATATGTCGTAAATAGGGTCCGGGTTGTCAAAAACGAACATTATCCTTTAAGATAGGTCTTGTCGCCTACACACATCAGTTCCAATGCTTTCAATGCTAATCCAGCACAATAAGAGCGGGATAGCCAGTGAGCTCATGAGCTCACAACAACTAGCAGCAGCTTCCATAACATTAATGGTAGCAGTCAGTGGCTAAAGCAGTTACACTGATGATTCCTGTAACGTTAGCTATTTTGCTGCAATTGGTTCAACTTCTGTTTCTGGACAAAGGCAAGGGGTAAAGGTCGGAGTGAAAGGATGATCATGTGGAGGTTTGGGGTATAGTCCCATAAAGTCATTCCCACTGAGTCTTGAACCCCGGTCTCCCGGATGGGAGTCCAATGCTCTCACCACTACTCTACTTGTGCAGTGGAGATTGGTGAGTTGATTTTGGTGTCCTTCTTGATTTTGGTGTGCTGGGACTACTGCCTCTTGTAGTGCCAACAGAGAAATGCAGGCCAACATTGTCCATAGTGACGGAGTAAGGGAGGGAGGGAGGGAGTGATAACCGGACAAATGCTATACTATGTGCGCTGGCTTACAGCCATGCACAAAAAAGATTAAAACCTGGCTTAGAATCATAGTAATGTCAGCCTGTCCTAGTAATGTTGTTGTGTTTGCTGTTGCTTGTGTTTTGTACTCTAGTTGTGTTGGGTTGTTGTTGAAGGATGTCTAGTTTATATGCTATTTAGTTATAGTGGTTTGTTTATTGTTGGATGCTGCCCAGCCATCTGCTCCTAAGCCCTGTCATCACATCAAGGTCCACGATGGAAGTAAGCCTGAGACTTTATTGCGTTATCCTCGCCCATGTCTTTTTAAGGTATGATGTAATCATTTGTGGTTTTTCAAATTTTCTATTGTCAAATAAACTAAACTAAACTAAAACTATCTTTAGAATAAATTAGATTTGATGAGGATGAGAACATGAACCATACCGTGTGTTTTGTGTCGCCATGGCGCACATCCATCCCAGGTGGCGTTGTCTCGTCCGAGCCTCCGAGGGCGGGGGTTGTCATGGCAGCAGGGGTGCCCCCTCCGTGCGCACGCACACACACGCACGCACACACACACACGTGCATGCACACGCACACACATACACACACTGGCTGTGACATTCTCCACCAGAGGATTATATAAATAGAACGGCCGCAGCACCCCTCTGATCATCCAATTTGCTCATGGGGTCCTAACTCTCCTCCTCTTCTCCTCATCCCCCTTTCTTATCCTTCTTTTTCAAACTTTTCCTCCCACTGTCCCTTGCCTTGTTCTCTGTTCTCTCTGTCTCATTTCGCTCTCTCTCTCTTTTTTCTCTCTCTCTCTCTCTCTCTCTCTCTCTCTCTCCCTCTCTCTCTCTCTCTTTCTCTCTCTCTCCCTCTCTCTCTCTCTCTCTCTCTCTCTCCATGTCTCTGTTTCCCCTCTCTCTCCTTTTCACCTCTCTCTCCTCTTACCCTCATTTTATGATGAGTTATTGTTGGGCGATTTTGGATTTGGGTTGGTAATGATGATGATGATGATGATGATGATGATGATGATGGGCCGGATGTTTGTGGTTGTCATAGTGATGTCAGTGTGTGTGTGTGTGTGTGTGCGTGTCTGGAGATGGGAGTGTATTTTTAGTTTCCAGTTGTCATGGACACTGGTGTTGTCTAGTCTAAACGTCTAGTCCCCCACTCGTCCTACTCAGCCCCCTCTAGTCCTGCTTCCCCAGTCCCAGTCCCAGTCCCAGTCCCAACCCTGGTCCTGGTTTCCCTGCCCCAAGCCCTATTACCAGTTCCCTGTTCCATAGCTCCAGCTCTAGTCCCAGTTCCTCGGTCCCAGCTCTAGTCCCAGTTCCTCGGTCCCAGCTCTAGTCCTAGTTCCTCAATCCCAGGTTTAGTCACAGTTCCTCAATCCCAGCTCTAGTCCTAGGTCCCTCAGATCCAGTTCCTCAGTCCCTGCTCTAGTCCCAGTTCCCCAAACTCAGACCCAGTCCTACTGTAGATCCCTAGTCCCAGTTCCCAGCTCCGTCCCTAGTCCTAGTTCCCCAGTCCCAGTCCCCACTCTAGTCCCAGTTCTAAATCCAGTCCCAGTCCTAGCTGTTAGTTTGACTAGCATCACCAACTGGCTGCATATCCTTCCTTTGATTAGCCTTCCCTGTACAGTATATTCTCCATATTTGTGTTTCCTTTGTTCTTTGTCATTCCATTGTTGTTGTTCATTGTCTCACTATGTGTGTGTGTGTGTGTGTGTGTACATGTGTGTGTGTGTATGTGTGTGTGTGTATGTGTGTGTATGTGTGTGTGTGTGTGCGTGTGTGTGTGTAGCTGTCCGAGAACATGTGGATCAAAGCCTCATTGTTCCGTATTTGCCTTTGCCTGTCTCGGGTGTCTGCAATTTCGAACTACCCTTGCCGACTTGCACGCATCCCACTTAGCAGTGTGTGTGTGCGTGCGTGTGTGTGTGTGAAGGCTGTGGCACGGTGTGTGCGCCTTTTCCTGACATGTCGGTGTGTGAAGAAGCATTAGCTAAGGGACCAGAAACAAAGGCTTAAATCAGGGGGTTTAAAACATGTGAACACCTCAGGTGTTCCGCTGCCGTACGAACCAGACCAACATACTACAGACCCAAAACACGCAGGGAAGTGTTATGTTTGGTGCGTAAAGGCCGTTTCAGACGGGGAGCGATATTCCGCCTGCGTTCTCGCTCGGATCAGCGGGGGACGCACGCGTCCTGCGCGCAGCGGGGAAAGATGACTACTCAATTCAGCTCTTGTCGCGGGCGGGCGTGTGCACGAAACGAGCGCGCGCACGACAATTTCACGGGGTCGCGCCCGCTTGCCGCTCCGCCCCAGATTGTCCGCGGCTCCCAAATTGTCCGCTCGTCTCTCTCATTGAAAATGAATTACAGTGCGCGGATATCGCTCCTCGTCTGAAACGGTCTTTATACTGTATGATTCATGCTGGTAGCCAGGAATGAGTGTATGACTCCATACTGTACTGTACTCCACTGTAAAGACCCTGGTCATGGGAAGTGAAAACTCATTCACTCCCCCGCTACAATACCTAAAGACATATTTTTTCCTTTGTGTATTGTTTCTGGACCAACCCAGGCAGCCTTTCGATGTTCAGATTGATTAGAGGATAGTGTCCAAGCTCTGATAAGGCAGTGTGGTCCAGACCTGCAGTAGGCTACTCAGAATGGTTTGTGTTGACACCGTTGAACTGAATAAACTCCTTTGTGTCAGACTCTGCTCGACTCCAGAACTAGGATCAAGGATTTTTGTGACACCAATAGGATTATAATTTTTGGTATTGTGGACTTTAAATTGCAACAGAAAAAAATACACCACACTAGTGCACCAGGCTCATGTGTAAACTTGTGTGTGTGTGCACTGTGTGTGTGTGTGTGTGTGTGTGTGTATGTTCGCGTGCATGAGAGTATGTTACTTATAGCTTGCTCTCTCAATATTTCATACTACAGTGGGTCCCAGTGAACAAACAAACTACACTGTTCATGTATTCATAACTTTTAAATATAATTTATTTACAACTTTTCACCTTTATACTGGTAGCAGGGTGCGTGTGCATGTGCATGCGTGTGTGTCTGTGTGTGTGTGTGTGTGTGTGTGGTGAAACGAGCCCTTGGGGATTTAAGCTGCATCGCTTACATGCCCCTGCAGACCACGACACCTTCAGAGAGGAAGCAGGGAGCCAGGAGGAGGGAGAGAGAGAGAGAGAGAGAGAGAGAAACGGAGAGAGGGAGAGAGGGGTTGGGGTGAAGGATAATCCCTGCCGTAGCTCAGCCTCACACCTCTCCTCCGACCCGGATCATGCTTAGCGGGGTGTAATGGCCGCCCCTGTGAGGCCTCTGAACACGGCAGCCCTCACCGCGGCCGACGCCCCTGAAAGCTGCTTCGGGGGTTAGAGCCCGACCCACTCCCCCTGCCGTCAGCAGACCTGCTGAGCCTGATACCCCCCACCCCGGCTTTCTCCCTGTCCCTCCTCCTCTCCTCTCCTCCCTCCTTCCTCTCTTCCTTCCACCCTCTCTTCTTTCCATTTTTCATCCCTGCGTCCTCTCCTTCTTCCTGTTCTCCTCCCTCCTTCCTCCTCTCCTCCCTCCCTCCCTTATGTCCCCCTTCTCGCTCTTCCTCCCTCCCTCTGCCCTGCCATTCCCCCTCCTTCCTGTTGTGGTTCCGCTGAAGTGTGTGTGTGTGTGTGAGAGTGTGTGTGTGTGTGTGTTTAGCAGGCTAGGCAGCAGATGCTTCCATTAAAATGCGTACTACCCAATTGTATTACCACTGTCGTCCGCGTGCAGTGTTTGCGTGTAAGAGAGGGAGAGGAGTAAAGTTGATTGAAATAGGAAATAGAGGGAGAGAGACAGAGAGAGAGAGAGAGACAGAGAGAAAGAGTGAGAGGGAAAGAGACAGTGTAATGGAAATAAATTTGATCTAGTCAAGTAAAAAGGATTTGCCAAGGTTCGCTCAAAAAGGTTCAGTCTGATTTATTAAGAAAACAATACGACTTCCAGATAAATCACAGAGTGGTTCATCCAACAGAAGTGAAACAGAAGGGTCTTATATTCAAGCAATACACGGATATGACGTTTCTAGAGATCTGATTGGCTAACTCATCAACACGTCATCAACAATGGTCGAGAGGTCAGACGTGATATGGGAAAGGGCAGTAAATCTGAAAAGGTTTCTGCATGAACAATAAAGACAATGGGAAGTCACTCTAGAGCAGACAGAACGTCTGTGATGTGTCGGCCTCCTGGAGACGTCACCCTGTTCTAAATGAGGTGAGCACAGCCGGGGGTTCAGGGGTTTAGCATGTGAAAGGTTGAGGGAGGTAGAGTGAAACGGAGGTTATCACAGCCAGGGGTTTAGCATGTGAAAGGTTGAGGGAGGTAGAGTGAAACTGTACAACAAAGGACAAGGCTGAGAATAACCATTTCTATGACAACAGCGAGAGAGACAAAGAGAGAGTATGTTTTTTTTGTTTTAGTTTGTATAACGAGTAAAATGTTATCATCTTTGTTCTGTTGTTGTACTTTAGCTGTTGTTTGAATTGAGTTGATTTGAGTTGAGAGAGAGAGAGAGAGAGAGAGAGAGAGAGAGAGAGAGACAGACAGACAGACAGACAGACAGACAGACAGGAGGAGGCCCCAGTGGAGCTTAGGTGAAATTGCCTTCACGCTTGAGCACACACATTTCAAAACACTGCTTTGAGTGGTACAGTATGTGTTTTCATGGCTGATTGAAAATTCCCACGCCCCCTCCATCTCCTACTAGTGACGTTTTCATCTCCAGAATCTTTACGTACAGTATGTTGGATAGTGCCTGAGCCTGGGGTTCAACCTTGTTTCCATAAACTGCTACAGTACATATGGACCGTAAGAGCTTGACCTACTGCATCTGACCCATCTGGTAACCCTAATGACCATTGACCTTTCTCCTGACCTCTCCCAGATGGCGGGAGCAAGAAGCTGCGCAGCACCATCAGGCGGAGCACGGAGACCGGCATCGCCGTGGAGATGAGGAGCCGGATGACGCGGCAGGGAAGCAAGGAGTCGACTGACGGCAGCACCAACTCCAACAGCTCTGACGGAACGTATGTCTGTCTGTCTGTATGTCTGTCTGTCTGTCTGTCTGTCTGTCTGTCTGTCTGTCTGTCTGTCTGTCTGTCTGTCTACCAACTCCAACAGCTCTGATGGAACGTATGTCTGTCTGTCTGTCTGTCTGTCTGTCTACCAACTCCAACAGCTCTGACGGAATGTATGTCTGTCTGTCTGTCTGTCTGTCTGTCTGTCTGTCTGTCTGTCGGTCTACCAATTCCAACAGCTCTGACAGAACGTACATCTGTCTGTCTATCTATCTGTCTGTCTGTCTGCTTGTCTGTCTGTCTGTCTGTCTGTCTGTCTGTCTGTCTGCCTGTCCGTCTATCAATTTATTGGATTAATCCTCATTTTTTTCTCTTCCCTCACTCTCTCTCTCTTTCTCTCTCTCTTTCTCAGGTTTGTCTTCCCTACCACACGCCTGGGCCCAGAGAGCCAGTTCAGTGACTTCCTTGATGGGTTAGGCCCCGCCCAGATTGTAGGCCGGCAGACACTAGCCACACACCCCATGGGTAAGTCACTGTTTGGTTTCTGTGGGACAGTAGGTTGATGCAAGACAAGACAGACACACACACACACACACACACACACACACACACACACACACACACACACACACACACACACACACACAAGCATGTTCTGTTCCATGCCTACCTACTGTAGTTGGGAAAGTAACACACTTAAAGCTCTGTGTCTCCCTCTGCTGTTCAACACTGGTACTGAATATTGAACAAAGCCAAGCTTTCTGCCCAGCTGTGGCAACCACAACACCACTTTACCCTGCTGCATCAACCCCGTACCCCTGGGTAATGTGGTATCCTACATTATGCTTCCAACATGTGTGTATTCTGAGTGTGTGTGTTTGTGTGTGTGTGTGTGTGTGTTTCCTCTCCCAGGGGATGTCCATGTGGGGATGGTGGACAGAGGAGGCCAGCTGGAGGTAGAGGTCAACCAGGCCAGAGGGTTGACCCCCAAGCCAGGCTCCAAGAACATCCCAGGTAACTCCCCCTTCCTCATCGTGCATTCAAATAGCTTTTAATTGTTTAATTGAAGCGTGCCATTGCTTGGTAAAGCCAATGCAAAGTCTATATATATCTCTTTTTGCCACTGCTTTCTAAGAGGAGCTATGTTTATCAGTATACTGCACTGTAACTTTTATTCCTGTATTCTATTTGTCCTGCTTTTTGTTTAAATATCTATAATGACTTGCTTTTTGTTTTAATGCTTTTAATTTGTCCTGCCTTTTGTTTTAAATGTCTATAATGTCTTGCTTTTTGTTTTAATGCTTTTAATGTCTCATGTAAAGCACCTTGAATTGCCCTGTGGCTGAAATGTGCTATATAAATAAACTTGCCTTGCCTTGCCTTGCCTATATACATTTGTATCTTAAGTGTGTGTGTGTGTGTGTGTGTGTGTGTGTGTGTGTGCGTGTGTGTGTGTGTGTGTGTGTGCGCATGCGGGTGTGTGTGTGTGTGTGTGTGCGTGTGTTTCCCCTCTGCGGAGCAGCGACCTACGTGAAGGTGTACGTCCTAGAGAGCGGGGTGTGTCTAGCGAAGAAGAAGACCAAGGTGGTGAAGAAGACTCTGGACCCCACCTACCAGCAGGCTCTGCTGTTTGAAGAGAGTCCTCAGGGCAAGGTCCTCCAGGTACACCTCTGCCTTCATACGCCACGCCCCTACCTAGTGTTAAGTGGCTTCCTAGCTGCCTACACTACCTTACATTCTACATTCCTCACTTCCTGAACTGCATTTCTCACTTCGTACCTTCCTACACTACAGCCTACACCCTACATACTGTCCCTCGCTTCCTAAACTACATACTGTTGACTTTCGTTGTCTTTTATTATTGTCCTTATTTAGCTCTGCGTTGTGTTTTGATTTCAATAAAAGACGACCCCCAATCTCACACAATACCACACAGTCCAGTGTCCCTTTTCCAGGTGTATTCCAAATGAATCTCTCCAACATGGGATTTGAGCGACAATCAAAAGCTGTTTTATTACAGAAGGTTATAGCATACAAAAGACGCTGGCATACAGTCTAGTGTTCAGCGGACCTATCTGTATGGCTGTCTGGCCCAAATCAAAGCATCTGAGCTCGAGCACGGTTCTTATGGTTAGGGGGCGTTGCACCACCCCCTTCCCCGATCAGACTGGTCTGGACTGGTCTGGTCTCTCCTGCAGCCTTGTAGCGAGATAACCGGCCGATGGTTCGGCGCCCAGGTCTCTATCTCTAACCACAACTGTTGCGGTTGTCCATAGAATGTACCAGCCATGGAATGCCACCCTTATCTCGTAAGTCTATGGAAGGGAGACAGTTTCTTACAGAAAACTCGAGCAGACAGCCACACTCAGGGGTCAATCATCATAATTACAAACAGCTAACAGGATCAGGTTGACAAATACATTTCTCTGATAACAGCCATTTTCCTCAATACCTTGCTTCTTCCTTCCTACAATACAACCTTTACCCTACATACCTCACTCCCTACCTTCCCACACTACAGCTTACACCCTACATACCTCGCTCCCTACCTTTCAACACTACAACCTACACCCTACATACCTCGCTTCTCACTGTACCTACCTCACTCCCTATCTCACTTCCTATCCACTTGGGCCTCCGATATCTTTCTGTTTTGCTGGCAATAATACATGGTCACTCAATGAAGCATCCATCTCTATGTGGACTCTCTCATCTCTCTCTCTCTCTCCCTCTCTCTCTCTCTTTCTCTCTCTCTCTGTCCAGGTGATTGTGTGGGGTGACTATGGACGCATGGACCACAAGTGCTTCATGGGAATGGCTCAGATCCTGCTGGAGGACCTGGACCTGTCTGCCACAGTCAGTGGCTGGTACAAGCTGTTCCCTACCTCCTCCCTTGCGGACCCCAGCATCGGACCCCTCACCCGCCGCCTCTCCCAGTCCTCTCTGGAGAGCGCCACCAGCCCCACCTGCACCTAGACACACACACACACACACACACACACACACACACACACACACATACACACACACACGCCCATAACCCCCACAGATAAGCTAACACAGTAACCATTTCATTCTACACAAAAGAGATTTGATTTTACCAGAACATGTAGCATTTTCACCCTGCCCTCCGGGTGCCCTTCCCCGCCTTATCCAGGGGTAGCTGGGTGCCACATTCTGAATTCCAAGATCCCAGAATTCCAAGATCCCAGAATTCCAAGGCACTTCTCATCCCAGGTTCATTCCAATGCCAGTTTTTAAAACTCTCTATGCCAAACAAAAAAAAAACTTTATTTTTTAAAACCAAAGCAATTATTATTATTATTAGTAGTAGTAGTAGTAGTTTTAGCTGTAGGAAAGCTATGATACAATATAAAGTGTGGAAAATGTAGCAGTCAACGACTTAGATGATAATGCAAAAAAGGAGACACGTTCTAGACACACACGCACGCACACACGCACACACATGCACGCACATGCACGCACACGCACGCACACAAGTGCAAACACACGCACACATGCACACACACACACATGCATGCAGGCACGCACACACACACACACACACACACACACACACACACACACACACACACACCTTACTTGGGCAGGCTTGGATGTTCACATAATGTATATTATGTGAGGTAGCAACTCAAACCTCTGGTCACCAGGAAGCAGAGTTTAGTGTAGGTATAAATATATAGATACTGTAGCTTCTATTGTGTTTATGTGCGTGTTGGCTGCATTCTGCACGTTTGCTTGCAAACCTTATAGAAACAATTTTAAAAGTGCTATTTTTTAGCTTGCCTTGATTAATATTTTAGGAATATAGCAGTAGTTTTATTTATATTTTGCTCTCAGTCCTGTGTAGAGAATGCTTCACTGCATTAGGAAGAATGGAAAGCCTTGGTGACAAAGACATCAACATGTTTAGAGGAGAACAAACTAGTCCTAACAAACTAGCATCATCCCTCATATAAAGCTACGCTGCAGAAGAGAGAAAGGCCAACGCTAAAGGACAAAGTCCCGAGCCTTCATATTCTCCCCTCAGGCACGTAGCTTAACAAAGGCTGCTGGGAAATGTGTATGTATTTCAGCTCTAATCTAGGGTTATTGTATGCCCTGGTTGTGTAGACAACAGTGGACTCCACATCCCAGAGTTGCTAGAGGCTCTGTCCCTCCCTTTCTGTATACTTATTGCTACCAGGACCTGGACTCAATTTGTTCGACTTCCTGTTGTTGGTTTCCTTTCATGATGTCATTTTCGCTTTACACTTCTGCTCCTTCGAAGTGTGAAAAGTCTGATGTCTTGACAGATTATTCTACCTAAGACACACACACACACACACACACACACACACCAATGTGAGGGCATCTTTACTCCATGCCGGAGTCTCCCAAATGCAATTGATGCTTATTTAACTCCGTTCTGGACCTCGCTGTCAATGCTGCTGTCTTCAGAGAGAATAGCTACTCCTCAGATATCAACAACGATGGAACCACTGACAGTTGTTCGACAGCGACAGTGAAGGCAGGTGGGTGGATGGGATGTTGGCACTCCGTTGGCAGACTACTTCCGTGTTTGGTGGCGTTGGCAGAACTTGACGGTCAGTCCCGTACTGCTATACGATCTCACTGCCGCAGCGAGGACAGGAGGAGGTCTTGTGGTCAAGAGCACAGACTGCAGCTCAAGGACCCTTTCTCTATGTAGTCTGGTGGTTGCATGGATTCTTCTGATATTGATTGAGGTTGCTGTCTAGAGGTCGTTGTCTAGAGGTCGCTGTCTAGAGGTTGCTGTCTAGAGGTCGTTGTCTAAAGGTCGCTGTCTAGAGGTCGCTGTCTAGAGCCTGAAGTCCAATGCCACTGTCCTCAGTCTCCTTGTGGAGAAACTGGGTGACACACACAGCAGGAAGATGTGAAAGAGCAGTGGTGCTAGAACACACCCCTGCCTGACCCCTGTCTGACCCCTGTATGTGACCCCTGTATGTCCAGGGAGCAAACTCTGGTCCTCCTGTGGTCACCCCAGCAGTCGTTCCATCAGGAAACTGGCGGAGGATGTTTGACAAATTTGTTGAGGCAGCCAAACAATACATGTGCCCCCACCACACACACACACACCCACACACACACACCCACACACCTTTTCCCTATACAGCAATTCAACATATACAGTAGATGGAGACTCTGTTAATATCTTATATCAGTTCCAGACACACCAAACACAGGATTATGTGGATGTGTTTTATGAACAGAGGGTGAGGAGAGGGAGGGATTAGAGAGGAGAGAGAGAGAGAGGGGGGGGGGGGTTGAACACTACAGTCTCCCTGTTCCATATCCCTCAAGACTCTTATATCAAATCATGTTTTTATTTTGTTTTTGTCAAATATGTTGTAACGTTTTTTCAGTCATGAAACAAAACCTCTGCAGTGTTCAACTTAACTTAATTTGTTTGTTTGTTTATTTATTTGTATTTATTCAACTGGGGGTTGCTCTGGCTGAATTCTTTTCTTTACCTGAGTGTCAGCCTGTATCCTGGGTTTCACATGTAGAGGGTACAGTGCAGCTGAAGTCTTCATGCCTGAAGACAGATGGGGATATCAACAAGTGTTTGATCTGGTTCCCTAAGCTGTCTTTTGAAATCTCTCTCAGTCTTGCATTTTGGCAGGCGCCTCCATTAGACTTTGTCCTCTGGCTGGTTACCCTCTCTCTCCCAAAGCCAGGGTCCTCTGGCAGCACCCTCCTCACCCTGACTCCTCCCCTCCCCCATGAGGAAGAGCGAGAAAGACTACAGTATATTTTTATTTATTCATTTATCTCTTTGGATCACTTCCTTGCTGGATCTGTGACTGTCTGCAGTCATGTTTATGACGTACATTTCAGTGTACTTTATATATTCATATTTATCTATTTTTTGTTGCGGGCGGCTGGCATGGCGTATTAAATACAAGGACCTTTATGTTTTCTGTATTTGCACAGGTTTTCTTCAGCAAACGGCCTTTCTTGACCTCTGAGAGAGAGAAAATAAAATGTTTGTTGGAAAGGGGAGGGATGAAAAAGAAAAAAAAGTATTTATTCTCAATAAACTTAAATTGAATTTGTATAACTGTATAACTTAGCAAAAACTTCCCTGTTCACTGCTGAATGTCTAGTCCTTGGTAAACTCTTATAAAATGACTACTAAAGTAGATATTGATATTTTTCCATGTGATTTCCATGTTTGGGAGTTCGTGTGAGATTGTATGTGTCCTTTAACTGTATATTGAGTAGGTATACAATGTTAATCTTGAGTATTTAAAGGTGGAAGAGAGAGAGAGAGAGAGAGAGAGAGAGAGAATTCATGAAGCCTAAAGTTATTTTTTCCATGAAGGAGATATGATGTTTGCCAAATTTGTCCAGATTTTTGAAACCAAAAGGAAAGATGGCATTGTTGACGAATTGCCTTTCTTTAAAAAAAGTTGTATCTGTCATAAAGAGGTGTATTTATTGAGTGTTGTATATGATGTTTATTGAAGTCAGGAAGAAGGTTCTGAGTTTAAATATATGAGACATACTGTTATCTTGTAGATATTTGTCATAAGGCCATCTGTAAATTCTTCTGAACTGCAGTTGTGGACCACATATTGATGGGGGACAATTCCTCTCGTTGAGCAATGGCGAGTTTGTAGACAGGGTTCTGGAGAGAACACAGTTGAATTGGATGGTTGAAGATAAGAGACTGGGGGAGTGGCTTTGGGTGACAGCAAGACACATCCGTGTCAAATGGATGACTCGTGCACACCCAGGTAGATGGAGAGATGGATGAAGGGGGGGGTACTGTAGAAGGATGGGAACTAGTACTTACTGTAGGATGGATAGATGCACAGGTGAATTGGGGAGTGTGTGAGAGAGAGAGAGAGAAAGAGCGACAGAAAGAGAGGGGAGGAGAGAGAGAGAGAAAGAGCGACAGAAAGAGAGAGGGGAGGAGAGAGAGACGAAGGAGAGGTAAGTAGGCAGACAATCAGAAAGTGAATAGTGAGGTAATTTGCCTCAGCTCTCTTGCATGACTGGCATCTGACATAATGTAGTTACACCTGGTTAGGGAGCGGACAGGAAGAGGGTATACAGTATATTGGCAAATATGAACTTGTAGGCTGAATATCTTGGGTTTCCTTTTGGCTGTCTGTTGTCTGGCTATCTGGCCTCAGCTTGAAGACACCATAGTCCAGTGAAGTTGTTAATGTACTGTATCCACAAGCGCTGAGATGTCTCCTGTAGAATTAGAAACGCTTGCAAGACATGCTTTTGATTGGTTTGCTGCCTGAACGTAACCCTTCTCTTCAGGCTTGCTCTCTTGTAGAATCTCTTTAGTTTAGAACAGGGGTGTCAAACTCTGGCCCGCGGGCCAAATTTGGCCCGCAGTGTAATTATATTTGGCCCGCGAGGCAATACCAAATGACTACTAGAGCTGGCCCGCCAGTATTATACAGCGCATTCACCGCTAATACTACAAATCCCATAATGCTCTGCTGTTGTTTTGGCGCGTCAATCAAGACAGGACCCAGAAACGCCCTCTCTTCTGTGACAGTAGTCATACTGTAGCAATCTCATACTACAACTGTAACCGTGTTACCCCTTCTTAAAAATGGCGAAAAGAAAGGCAGAAAACAGAAGCTTTACGTTATGTAACGTCTCACTGTGATAGAGACACCTGTGTTGACCTAGCCGGCCGCTGTGTTTGCTCTGTTCCTGTTCATTCAATCCTGTCTGCCTTCTTGCCGGCCTGTCTGCCTGCCTGTCTGCCTGGCTGTCTGACTGCATGCCGTCTGTCTGTCTGCCTGGCTGTAGGACAGTCAGGGTTTTACAAGCTTCTCTACTGAGCAGATGGAGCACCAACACTTGTGTCTGAGGGCGTATTCACATATGTTAGTGCACACCATTGATGCGCACCAAAAGCGAAAGTGATAAGTGCATAGTCAATGTTAAAGCAAAACTTGTTTGGGTCCATATAAAAATTTTCATTTGTTCAATGTTGGCCCGCGACTTTGTTCAAGTTTTAAATTTTGGCCCACTGTGTATTTGAGTTTGACACCCCTGGTTTAGAACGTTCAGTTCCTATTGTGCGAGGCTTCCTGATCGAACAATTTTATAACGTCTCGAATCAACCGGAAATGTATTGTACTATTATGTTGAAAAAATGTATTTTATTTTTGTAAGGAGAGGAGTCCTTTTTCAAGGAAGGATGGTAAAGGGAATCCGGCCTTTAGATTCTCCTAAAACGAGGGCTTGTTCCGTCTACTACGGCCTTATTTTGTTTGGGAGGCGACACTCCTCTACTGTAGCACAGGCACACGTTTGAAAATGTAAAGAAGAAAAACATATTTTGCTTGAAAAAATTGTACTGAAGTTACAGTATATCTATGTATATGTATAGTTCTATGAATGTATTTCTTAATTATGACACCAGATCTGAGTGTAACTTATGTCCTTTGTTTTTCATGCTATATTTCTGCAGATGGTTGAAGGGACCACACCTGTGTTGCTTCAAGGGATCTCTGCTATGTAGTATTTATCCTTGAACTATTTCCTTTTATCAGTTCATTGAAGCGAACAGCTCTGTGGTTGTCTTTAACCTTGTGCTGGTCAGAAATGACCCACCACTATGTTTAACAGTAGATTCACTTCTTTTCAACTTGAAATTTGATGATAAGTCCTTGAGTGACCGCAACATAACAAAAAGTGAAACATGGCCTTTGTTCATGTGCCCACCTTCATGGCAGGCCCGTCCCACACTTCAGGCCTCCTCCTACGCCCTGCTATGCACGGCCGCTGTGGTCCAAACCAGCAGACCCGTTTCAGCCGAGTTACAGGCAGGGACCCCCATTGAAACCCATTCAGCTGGGACTGCTGCCAGTCATTCTTGGGGGGGCCTCTCGGGGCCCTAGCTCGGCCCTGGGGGGGGTTGAGGCACGGGGTCTTCGTCTGGGGGTGCGGGGGGTTTCCCCGGAGGCCCCCATGCTGTCCCCTTTCCGTGTTTTCCAACTTTTTAGTTTTGTATCTACTACAATTATCTTCTTTTATTCTTATTTATTGTGTGTTGTAATGGAAATGAGTGGTGTGCACTGATTAAATGCAGCCTTTGCGTTGGGAAGAGAGAAAAACCAGATATTCACAACGTTTGTGATGAATGACAGGTTGTTTCTTCATGCTAAATATATATTGTGTTTAGAATTCAATTAAGCTGCTTTATTTTAGGGGTTTAAGTGTTTAGTGAAGGTAATCATTTTTTAGAACATAATGTTGGGACATCAGAATTAAATGAGGCACAAAGAAGAGATTAAATCCAGGGTTTATTTTATTTATTTAAGTCGCCAGGATGAGTTGAACTAAGATGATAACTGCCCCCACTATTGAATTACACTAGCTCAATAAATCTATTTATCTTAGCAGAATTTGAATACTTTTCTACTAAATCAAAACTATTTGCCGCATGTTTACTTTGACAATGTTCCTGTATAAGTCTTAATGGTACTATTATGATGATGATGATGATGCTGATGATGATGATGATGATGATGAAGATGATAATGATGTAATCTAATCAATTGTTGAAATTTAATCCGCAACCTGTCATGGAAAGAACTGCGACTTGCAAGAATCCTGATCGAGCGGCATCCTAAAATGTAGCATGAATTTAGCCTTCCAAACATACAAACAAGCTCTTCTTCTGGCAATAACTTCTTACAGATGTCAGAGGTCAGCTGGTCTGACTGGTGGGGCCTCAGGTTCTATCAGGGCTGTCAGTACCAACCTACAGAACCCAGACAAGTCCTTCCTGTAGAGCTGGGTTACACAGTACAGAACACAAACAAGTCCTTCCTGTTGAGCTGGGTTACACAGTACAGAACCCAGACAAGTTGGTGTTGCAAACAACAGCTGACATTGTATGAAGAAACAGAACAACAGCTAAATAACCCCCCGATATTTTGAGCAACAAAAACCAAATCGTGTTTTGTTTGTTTTTCTAAGCAAGCCTGCAGACTAAACGGCTGCTTGTAAATGTAGCAACGGCCATCCAGGTCAAGATGTGTATGTTTTGATCCAAGTCTACTGAACAACTATGAATTCTGCTGCTGTACTGTCTCTATAAATGATGTTTGTTGACGTTCACGAATATAACTGTTGTTAGTCACAGCACAAGGTCCTGAGCAGCCATCCTGTCCTACAGTAACTGTCTGAGTAAACACAATAAGGCAATGTAGATCACAGTCCCCCCCCCCCCCAAAGACAACCTTCATCTCCCAAACAGGCCGCTTCAACATCCCCTGAACATTCCAACAATGGTCATCAGATGTTCCTCTAGCCTAGATCACCATCAGCATCTGGACATGGATATGGTCATCACAGCTATTGAAACACGTGCACAGTTACATTGTTGTCTGGGCATCACCTGTATATGTACTGTGGAGCCCCCAACCCCAAACAAAGTGTTTTCTTGGACCTGTTCAAACTGGACCCTGGTATTGGTAGATGCAAGGTTGTCTTCATAACTGGCCTTGTCCATCCTCTGAGACTGCATTTGAAAGGGTTTACAGAATGACTGAAGGATGTTGTAGATGGCACAGAAAAGGAGCTGTAATTTTATACCTGTGCTTTGTATATGTTTTCTATGTGCAGTATTTGATAATGTAAAACTGGTATTTTTGTGGTTTGTACGCTGCAGAATTGATTACTTATGGTGCACGTAGTTTTGTAAGAAAATAGAACCAAACTGAGAAAAAAAAGACACAATTATTTCAGATTCATAAGCCTGTATTTGCATGCCCTTTGACATCTGGACGCAAAGTCAATAAAGTTTTATTTGAATCACAGTCCTCTTTCTTTCATTAATGTATTTCTGATTTTATCCCATTTTTCACCAAATTTGGTAACCAGTCACACCCACCTACTGTCCAATCGTCCCCTGTCTCTGCTGTGGAGGGTCGGTCGGTGATCCGGAAGAGAGAGCCGGCTACCTGACTCTCTCAATCCCGTGACTGTGACTCCAACACCAGACAGGGACCCCAACACACAGTCCTCTTTCTACCCATGCTGATATTGCATGAGTGACTCAAGCTCTGTTTCCTCATAAGGATAACGATAGAACGCAAAATCCAATTTCATCAAAACATGTCTATTATTTAATTTTTTCTCACAAACACAAGCTTTTTTTTTTTTAAATCTTACATTTATTACACAAAAGTGAAAATGTCAAAGCAAATGCAATGTACAGAACTAATAAACATATTCATTGTTTTGAATCATAGAAGACAAAAAATGCTAAAGAATATACATAATATCATTGCAGAAAAGAGACATTCATTTTGTATAATACAAGCAAAAAGGAAAGAGGATTTCAAGCATACCCAAAGATTCTCACAGAATAAGCTGTGGAGATGTCATACCACACCCAATAGGTGGTAATATTCTCATTCACGGCTGGTATGGCGTTTGTTTCATTGCTTTTCTAAAGATTCATTGCTTTGTGACTCCACAGATAGCTCAGTTATAGACTGGACTGTGTTAGTCTGAGCAGATTCATCAGCAAGCAAAGCACAGCCTTACGATGCCCACCTCACTACGACACACACACATCCCCTCTACTGTCAGTATTGCTCTGAACTGTGACATGTTGAATGACAGCAGAGAGCCACCCAGCAGGCTAGACTAGGGACACGGTGTTGAGGCCATGTCTGTCGCAGATTATGTTTTCCGATAGTCAAAGGCAAAACAGTAAACGCTATAACTGATTATAAGGAACCTCCAACTTTCCTCATCTTATATCTGTCTACACCCTTGTCCCTGGCAAGGAAAATATAAAGAAGGAAGTATGAGATATTTTTCAAATATATTTAAATTTTCCAAAATGGAATTTAGTGTCTGGAAAGGCTGTCATCCAGAGTGAATTCTCGGTTGGAATTCCAACCAGGCCAATCAGCCTCATTTGAATGTGATGATGGCATTAAACTGTGTGCGACGTGATTGGTTAGGGGAACTAATCTCTGAGGATTCCTCCGGCAACGCCCATCTGGAGAAGCAGCTGCAATGGGAGCCTGTCCAGACGGAATAATGAAGTGAAACCAAATGGCGATTCAGTCTGGAGTGTCGTGCTACGGTGTCCCAGTAGTTCAGAATAGAATGTGAATTCATGACATCTCTGTTCCAGCTGCCACCCTTCACAAACCCCCGACTTACAAACGGTTCTTCTCACCACTCAGGACACAGAGAGGTGGACGTCTAAACTATTTACACAGTTAGCTTCATGCATTACAATTAATCATAATAATCTGAGTTGGAACAATGACAAGCAGAGAAAACGTGTGTGAAAACGAGAGCTGACAGGGCTCGGCAAGGTTTGTGGACAATAGGCGAGGCGTATGAAGGATAATTGCCATGCGGGCCTATCGGGTAACTGATTGCTGAGGTCATTTGCTTCATAAAGTTTGCTCACAAAAACTGTAATTACCTCGCCTGGCAACCCATCCTTAAATCACTCCCCGCACTATCATTATTCTCCACAGGTAGACAGCAAAAGAGCAGCGAAAATGGGTTTCCAAGCTAGTAAACACCCACTTAAAAACCTGAAATGTTTGACCAGATCCCCAGCCTGCACTACAAGCTGACATTCAGAGCTGGATGCAGTAGCACACCAAGAGGAGAAGACAGATGGATTATGAGGACTGTCCCCTCAAAAACACATTTCACATTCACCGTCTGACACAGCCAAGGAACATAGGCTACAAAGACATACGGTACGTTCAGTGACAAACAATCTTTAAGAATATCCAGAGACATCCTATCTGACAATTGGTACTGGCTACTCATTGATAGTCAGATTACTTAAAAATAAAAAATACATACACATTCAAAGACACATTTCATTGCCATCAACTACAGGTGGCGGTCATTAGCTGATAGACAGAATCTTCAGAAGGATTTCCCCATAGAGAGAAAGATTCAGAGATACAGGTGGACATTCATGTACAGAATGTTCATAGACATACACACCTACAGTACATTCACTGACGTGTTCAGATACACATTCCTCAACGCAGTGGTCATAGGGACACATTCACAGGGACACATTCATCACATGCAGTCCCACAGAGCCATGAAATGACAATCACACCTGAGTCCCCTGCTTGACCTGTAACAATTTTTTTCTGCTCCTTTCTTTCTCTTTCTCTTTCTTTCTTTCTTTCTTTCTTTCTTTCTTTCTTTCTTTCTTTCTTTCTTTCTTTCTTTCTTTCTTTCTTTCTTTCTTTCTTTCTTTCCTCTCTCTCTCTCATTGTGTTCTTTCCCCCATGGATTTCAATCTTGAGGTCAGTGGGCGTTAAAAAACAAAACAAAACAAAAAACATTTTACACTACAGTGAAGAGTTGCATGCAATTAATCTCAACCTGTCTTGAGGAAGTAGCACAGTGTATTGATATGTTCCAATAGCCGTCCACTTAAAGAGCAGAGATATTACAAAATTGAACTAAAGGGGACAACTAGTACATTTGCTAATCCTACCAAGTAAGATACGTGTGTGTTACTGTACCTCTCCTACAAATCAATATCTAGGTATTGCACTTGTTCAAAGATAACAGCTACTGTAAATGTGGAACACAAGCCATCTTTGAATCTTTGGTTTCCAAACAGCCATGTAAAGAAGATTTGAAGCTGTCTTCTTATGGTTGTCAGGACAATTTCCACATTGACCCATGTCCTCCTGATTTTCACAAGAAGAACCCTGTTATAGGATATTATTCAGGGGGTGTCCATGTTTTGTAGCTCTATGTATCTCTCTTTGCTCTATGTTACAGTGAGGGACCGGTCAGATCTATACATCATGGATAACAAAAACCGATTGATTCAAACTGTGGTAGGCCTACACATCTGAGATGTTTTATAGAGCTGACGTTTGGAGAGAGAACCAACAGACTTCCTGATAATAATGCATTGACTACTGACTGAGTCAGAGCAAGAGGGACAACAATAAGTACATGTGGCGGCCAACCATGAAGCTCAAAATCATTCAGTTCCACGAGCAAGCACTCACGCACGCGCACACACACACACACACACGCACACACACACACACACACAGGCTGGATGGCGGCCTCTGCGCTTCGACTTCACCTACATGCTACTCTCTGAGTTCCCCTAGA
>NC_140254.1:13657311-13659811 GCF_949987555.1 Borostomias antarcticus
CTACTAACCCTTATCCTATTCTTTTGCCAGCGACCAGCATGTCACGTCATCTACTACTGGATCCAATCAGGGGCTGCGTTCCACTGCGGGACAGAACATCAGTTAGAATGCAGTCCCTTATTGGCCCGGCTACATTGTAATTCCTGGACAACGTTCCAAACAGGGGTGAAGACCCAAACCGATCAGTGGAGAGAAACAGAACATGAGCTTGCGTGATCAGGACGGCCTCACGAGGCTGTCGACCGACCGCACAATCACCCGGGACAGAGGAAGACAGGCTTTCAGTCAGACAGGGAGAGAGAGAGAGGGGGGGGGACAGAGGAAGAGAAGACAGGCTTTCAGTCAGACAGGGAGAGAGAGAGAGAGGGGGGGGGAGACAGAGGAAGACAGGCTTTCAGTCAGACAGGGAGAGAGAGAGAGGGGGGGAGGGACAGAGGAAGACAGGCTTTCAGTCAGACAGGGAGAGAGAGAGAGAGAGAGAGAGAGGGGACAGAGGAAGACAGGCTTTCAGTCAGACAGGGAGAGAGAGAGAGAGAGAGGGGACAGAGGAAGACAGGCTTTCAGTCAGACAGGGAGAGAGAGAGAGAGGGGTGGGGACAGAGGAAGACAGGCTTTCAGTCAGACAGGGAGAGAGAGAGAGAGAGAGAGAGAGAGAGGGGACAGAGGAAGACAGGCTTTCAGTCAGACAGGGAGAGAGAGAGAGGGGGGGGGGGGCAGAGGAAGACAGGCTTTCAGTCAGACAGGGAGAGAGAGAGAGGGGGGGGGGGCAGAGGAAGACAGGCTTTCAGTCAGACAGGGAGAGAGAGAGAGAGGGCGGGGGGACAGAGGAAGACAGGCTTTCAGTCAGACAGGGAGAGAGAGAGAGAGAGAGAGGGGACAGAGGAAGACAGGCTTTCAGTCAGACAGGGAGAGAGAGAGAGAGAGAGGGGGGGGGGGGGGAGTGACAGAGAGAACAAGAGGTCACGAGAAAAAAGGATTGATTTTAGTCCTCCCATCAGAGATGAGACGAGCTCGGGGCGTAGTCTCTGCTCGGTGTGCATCCCCAGGAGGTCGCGTCTAATCCTGTTGTACGCTGACAGATCATACGCAAGCGCTGGCCCACATACTGTGGTTCTGACAGAGGAGAGAGCGATGAGGGGAAGAGGGAGGAAGGAATGGAGGGAGGAAGGGAGGGAGAGAGAGAGGGAGGGAGAGCGAGTCGAACACGCTCACACATACACACAGTGCCATATGTAGATGAGCCTCTGTTGGTGGGTGTACTGAATGTCACCTAGGATACCCGATTATCAGCCACACAAACACACAGCCTGGATACCAATTAACTACAGGGATGATACACACCTGGGAATGTGTGTGTGACAGCTTGAGTGACTCTTTGAGTCAGTAATTGTGTTGGTAAATGTTGGTGTTGCGTTTCAGTGTACCATGCAGTGTGCACGTGTGTGCGGGCGTGGTGTGTGTGTGTGTGCTGTACATGTGAGGGTGTGTGTCCATGGCTCTATATCTGCAGCGCTCTCAAATTAGCAGCTGAAGGCAGGAGGCTACAGGGAGACGATCCAACAGCTCACTCACTCTGCCTATTTCTTCTCTGCTCCAATTATGTAACTGTTCTCTTCAGAGAATAACAGGGAGCTTCAAAGAGAATACTGGAGCCACACCCCCACCCTATCCATCTCTCTCTCACTCTCTCTCTTCCTTATCCACTGCTCGCTCTCCCTCTCTCTCTCTCTCGCTGGCTGAAGGGCTCTTGAACGCTCAATTCTCCTCTCCCCCTCCCTCGCTCGCACCTGCTTCCTCTCCAGGAAGTCGATGTGCTGTGTGCCTCTTTCTCCACAGGGTGGCAGTGTCGCCTCGAGTTTCGCCTCGAGTTTCACTCCCAGAGGCAAAGAGGCCACACCCTCTCACAAGCTGAGATGGGTCGGAAAATATCTTCTAGAAATACACAGTGTGGCGGTGGACCAGTGATAGGAGGACATAGTTTAGTTTCTGGAGAAGGGCGAAAGGATGACACAGTGTTTTTTGTTTTTTTCTGGAAGCCATTCTATAGAAATGGGGCGGTCGGTTTCCAGGGGACAGAATAGGCAGATGCTTCCTCTTTCTCAGAAACACTGCGTGGGTCGGTTTCTGCTCCTGACACCTGGACTAACACTCTCATTGAAGTCACTAGGCACCGTTGTTGTGGGATGGTAAATGGACTGCACTTATATAGCGCTTTTATCCAAAGTGCTTTACAATGGCCTCTCATTCACACACACATTCACACACCAATGGCAGTAGCTGCCATGTACGGTGCTAGCCTGCTCATTGGGAGCAATTTGGGGTTCAGTGTCTTGCCCCAAGGACACTTCGACATGTGGACAGGAGGAGGCGGGATTCGAACCGGCGATCCGCTCTACCACTGAGCCACATCCGCCCCATTATATATACACAGGGATATACTGTATACACAGGTGTGAGATAATCTGGAAAAGACAGACAGAATCCAGTGAATATACAGCCA
>NC_140254.1:13669811-13687311 GCF_949987555.1 Borostomias antarcticus
AAATTCCTCCAGGGAGCCAGTGACCGGCGAGTTGAAGAGCTTCACTCCTCGCCAGCAGGAGCTTTGGCCGCGGCTACCGCATCTCGGATAACCCGCTGAGTTCCTGGCTGCTATTTCACATTCGCCCTTGATCAATCCCAATACCGATCCATGGTAATAATGAATCAATCGTTCAGATCAGATGGGCAGTGCTGCATGCATGTTACAACATCATTGTTAGCTTTATTAACATAACCATAGCCTACATTTATCTCTCTAACGTTAGGCTATCCATCTTACACCAGTCGGCCATTCGATAGCTAGAAGCGGTGCCAACGTTGACTGAAAACACCCAAACTCAGTGTATCGTTTCATCTTCATGCTACACATCAACTCCTTTCCATTGTATGTGAATAAATTACTGTTATTCTAAAAATATCCCATTTCTGTCCATTCCTGGAAAAGGCTAATAATTGCTGTCAAATGATCACTCCAGTTTATCACCGTATCCCACTACCATTTCAACTATGCACAAGAGGTTGTCTTGTGGTCATTTTCATTAAAAAATGATTAGCCTGATCAGTTTGTTGTATGTATTAAGCCCTTTTTGAGCGGTGTGCTTTGATTTTTCGGCCATTCGATAGCTAGAAGCGGTCAACGCTTTATCCACTTTGGGAAATGACCTTTTTTTAGGAAACATCTTGCGGTCCCTTGAAGCAACAATCCGGAGTGGGTGAAGTTGCTTTGGCCTACACCTCCTCTGTGTTGTGGGCCCGGCTCGGTCTTCGGGTCCAGTCCGGGAGTCGAGTCGTAGGGGCAGTGAGGCGCACGCTTCGAGGACGCGGACTCCACCCCTTGCCGGAGAGGCCGGCTCCGCCCGGCAGCAGCAGCAGCAATCACCGACCAACTCGTTGCAGCTGTTGCCTGTTAGCGGAGCCACTACAAGAGGACGCTGGAACCATCGCTCGGGGCTCAGACGTTCCTAGCCCTCATAGGGTAATCAGACGAGCCGGCTATCGCCCTAATCTATTTTCGAAGTTTGCGATTCGTCTAACCTTTTGTTTTCCCTGTGTTCTGTTCCCTCCTTTGTTCCCCCCGGAAGGTCCAGCGTCCTCGCGCCTCTCCGGCCCCCGCGTCCTCCCGGCCTCCGCGCCGCGTTTCCCTATCGCCTCCTGCCCTCGACTCTCCCCTCCCGGACTCCGCTCCCCGCACGCCTCCTGGACCTCCCTCGCTCCGCAGGCCTGCCGCCGCTCCGCCTCCTCTCGCCACCAGAGACCGCCAGTGTTCCCGGACCCTTCCCGCCACCTCTCGTAGGCCCTCGCAGCACATTCACATACACATTCCGGCTGATACCCATACCACACACACCGCACCCACACACCCCTCTTTGTTTCCCCATCTCATGTACATACCACACACACGCATCCATACATACCCCCCATTGGTTTGCACCTCCCCCATTTTGTTGTGGCACCAGTTCTTCCCCATTTTATTATTTATTAAACGGCCTAGTGCCAACCACTCCCCTCTGTCTGTCTGTTCTGTCCGGGGGTCTCACTACACGGGTCCAGGGTCCGCGTTCCGGCCCCTGACAGAACGTCTGAGCCATGTCGGACCCAAGTGAGACTCCTGGGCAGGCAGGCGGATCCCCGCCCCCTCCCCACATGCCGCCGCTGATCCACTCAGTAGTTTCCGCCCACACTACCCAGCTGGCTTCCCTTAATGCGGAGCTAACCAGGGCGTTCAGCCAGGTTACCGGGGAGATTGGGTCCCTCCGTGGGTACTCCAGGGCCACCACGGAGGCCCTAGCCTCCCTCGCCGGCCAGGTGGCCGCCCTCGCCCGGTCGGTCAACCAGCCGCTCGCCTTCCCCACGCCTCCAGCGGCTGACGGTTCCCCTCCCGTGGCTGACCGCCCCGAGCCCAGTCCCGCGGCTCCCCCTCACGCTCAGGCCACTCCCCCTGATCCCCGCTGCGAACCCAACCTTCCCTGCCCCAGGCCGTTCGGAGGGGAGTTCGAGCTGTGTCGGGGGTTCCTCGGCCAGTGCGAGCTCCTGTTCCGCCACCAGCCCTCCCGCTACGGTTCTGGGGAGGCCAGGATTGCCCTTGTGATGTCTCTGCTCACCGACCGGGCCCTCCGCTGGGCCATTGCGGCGGCTGGCAGTGGCTCCCGGCTCTCGGTGGACTACCAGGCGTTCATCACTGAGTTCCGCCTGGTGTTTGACCACCCCGCCGATGGGCCGGATGCTGCCAGCCGCCTCCACACCATCGCCCAGGGGACTCGGTCGGTGGCAGATTACACTCTGGAGTTCCGCATCCTGGCAGCGGACAGCGGATGGGACGACACCGCACTCCGGAGCGCGTATCGGAGGGGCCTGAGCGAGGCCATCAAGGACCTCATCATCCGGGACCGGCCTACCTCTTTCGCTGCACTGGTCTCCCTTGCGCTGCTGATGGATGAGCGGCTCCGGGAACGCCGCGTGGAGCGCGCCCAGCGCTCTGGGGGAACCCCCAGACCCCCTCCCGGAGGCTCGCCCAGTGGCAGCAGCAGCAGCGGTCGTCGGGAGAGCGCCCCCCCTCCTCTCGCCGCGTCTCCAGGTCATTTCTCCTCCACGTCGCGTGAGGAGGAGGAGCCCATGCAGCTGGGCCGGTCCCGGCTGTCCCAGGAGGAGCGGGAGCAGAGGATGCGGGACCGCCTGTGCCTCTACTGCGGGAGACCAGGACATCAGATCCGAGCATGTCCCACGCGGCCAAAAGATCAGGCTCACTAGGTAAGGGAGTACTAGTGAGCCTTATCAACCTCCCACGGGGTGCACAAGAGCCAAGCCATCTGTTTCCGGTTACACTCACTTGGGGTAAGGACTCTCTCTCTGTTGGTGCGTTACTCGACTCGGGGGCGGACGAGAGCCTGATTGATGTCACCTTGGCTCGCCAAGCAGGCATCCCTCTCGTTCCCCTCGAGCGCCCTCTCACGGCTCAGGCACTAGACGGGCACTCCCTGGGGCGCATTACACACACCACGACCTCCCTCACCCTCACCATATCCGGTAATCACAGTGAACAGATTAGGTTTATGGTTACGCACGCTCCCACTTCACCCCTGGTGTTGGGCCGACCCTGGTTTGCCAGGCACGAACCTCATGTATCCTGGGCCTCTGGGCGGATCTTGGGGTGGGGCGTGGCCTGCCACGCCAACTGCCTTCGCTCTGCCCCCTCTCCGCCCAGCGGTTCCGGTTCTGTGCCTGCGGCCCCGGTTCTCACGGGCGTGCCCTCCTGCTATCACGATTTGGCAGCCGTGTTTAGCAAGGAGAGCGCGCTTTCACTTCCCCCTCACCGGCCATATGACTGCGCCATAGACCTCCTCCCGGGGGCACCCCTACCTGTCGGCAGGTTATATAACCTGTCCGTCCCTGAGAAGGAGGCTATGCGCAGCTATATCGCTGAGTCCCTAGCCTCAGGCGTCGTAAGACCATCGTCTTCCCCGGTCGCGGCGGGCTTCTTTTTTGTGAAAAAGAAGGATGGCAGCCTGAGGCCCTGTATTGATTTCCGCGCCCTAAACGACATCACTATCAAGAACAAGTATCCACTCCCCTTACTTAACTCCACATTCGAGCCACTCTCGCACGCCACTGTGTTCACCAAGCTCGACCTTAGGAATGCTTACCACCTGGTGCGGGTTAGGGAGGGGGATGAGTGGAAGGCGGCCTTTAACACCCACCTAGGGCATTTCGAGTACCTCGTCATGCCCTTTGGCCTCACCAACGCCCCGGCCGTCTTCCAGGCTCTGGTTAATGATGTGCTCAGGGACATGCTCAATACCTTTGTGGTGGTATACCTTGACGACATCCTTGTGTTCTCCCGTTCCGAGGTGGAGCACCGCCAGCATGTCCGCCTGGTCCTGCAACGGCTGCTGGAGAACCGGCTCTTCGTGAAGGCCGAGAAGTGCGTGTTCCACGCCGCCTCCGTGGAGTACCTGGGTCACATCGTGAAGAAGGGGCAGGTGCGCGCTGACCCCAAAAAGGTGCGTGCGGTCGAGGAGTGGGCGCGACCCGCTGACCGCACTCAGCTCCGGCGGTTTCTCGGTTTTGCCAACTTTTACCGCCGGTTCATCCGAGGCTTCAGCCGGGTCGCTGCCCCCCTCACGGCACTGACCTCCACTCTCCGCCCCTTCTCCTGGTCCCCGGAGGCGGAGACCGCCTTCTCGGCCCTGAAAGAGCGGTTCACGACGGCTCCGGTGCTCTGTCTGCCTGACCCCGACCGTCAGTTCCTCGTGGAGGTCGACGCGTCGGACGGGGGCATTGGGGCCGTCCTCTCCCAGCGGTCGGCGGGGGACCAGCGCGTACACCCCTGTGCCTTCTTCTCCCGGCGGTTCACCCCCGCGGAGAGGAACTATGACATCGGCAACAGGGAGCTGCTGGCGGTGCACGCCGCCTTGGAGGAGTGGAGGCACTGGCTGGAGGGGGCCAAGCAGCCGTTCGTGGTGTGGTCAGATCACAAGAATCTGACCTACATCCGGACGGCTAAGAGGCTTGGTCCCCGTCAGGCGCGCTGGGCCTTGTTTTTCAACAGGTTCGACTTCACCCTCACCTACCGCCCGGGTTCGGCCAACGTTAAGGCGGACGCCCTCTCCCGTTGCTTCCCCGAGGGCTCCCCTGACGCGCCGGAGGTCCCCGACACCATCCTACCCCCCGCCCGGGTGGTGGGTGTTGTCACCTGGGGGGTCGAATCGGCGGTTAGACAGGCCCAGCGCACCCAGCCTGACCCCGGCGGCGGTCCCCGCAACCGCCTCTTTGTTCCCTCCACGGTCCGTAGCCGGGTGCTGGTGTGGGGGCACTCCAGCCGGTTTGCCTGTCACCCCGGCGCCACGCGGACTGTGGAGTTCATCCGCCGGCGGTTCTGGTGGCCCTCCCTGGAGGCGGATGTCAGGGAGTTTGTGGCAGCGTGTGAGACCTGCGCACGGAGTAAGGCCACCCATCGTCCCCCTGCGGGCCTCCTCCACCCGCTGCCTATCCCCGGTCGACCATGGTCTCACATTGCCCTGGACTTCGTCACCGGCCTTCCCATCTCCCAGGGCAATGATACCATCCTGACCGTGGTCGACCGGTTCTCCAAGGCCGTCCACTTCGTGCCGCTGCCCAAACTCCCCTCGGCGGCTGAGACTGCGGAGCTGTTGGTCCTCCACGTAGTGCGGCTCCATGGGATCCCCCAGGACATTGTGTCTGACCGTGGTCCCCAGTTCGTCTCCCAGGTGTGGCGATCCTTCTGCCGTGGGATTGGGGCCACGGTCAGTCTCTCCTCCGGGTACCACCCCCAGTCCAACGGGCAGGCGGAGCGGGCCAACCAGGCCCTGGAGGCGGCCCTACGGTGCGTCACCACCAGCAACCCCGCCTCCTGGGCCAAATACCTCCCCTGGGTGGAATACTCCCTGAACTCCATGGTGAGCGCGGCTACCGGTCTATCCCCCTTTCTTGTGTCCCTGGGCTACCAACCCCCCCTGTTCCCTAGTCAAGAGGCTGAGATCTCGGTGCCCTCCACCCGGGCCCACCTACGCCGGTGCCGCCGCGTCTGGAGAACCGCCCGGGCCGCTCTGCTGCGGGCCACCGAGCGGTCGGAACGCTACGCCAACCGGCGGAGGTCACCAGCGCCCACCTACCGGCCGGGGCAGAGGGTCTGGCTCCTCGCCCGGGATCTCCCTCTCCCCCTCACGTCCCGCAAGTTGGCCCCCCGCTACGTCGGTCCCTACACCGTCGACCGCATCATTAACCCTGCCGCGGTTCGCCTCATCCTCCCTCCATCCCTCAGAGTCCACCCCGTCTTCCACGTGTCCCTGCTGAAACCGGTAGCCGCCAGTGCCCTGTCTCCGCCTGCCCAGGTGCCCCCTCCGCCTCGGGTCCTCGACGGGGGTGACATGGTGTGGGAGGTCAATGGCCTCCTTGCCGTCCGCCGTCGGGGCCGGGGGTACCAATACCTTGTGGACTGGGTGGGGTACGGGCCCGAGGACCGGAGCTGGGTCCCACGCTCCTACCTGGCGGACCCTGCCCTCCTTCGGGAGTTCTACCGGGCCCACCCTGACGCCATCGGGTCGCCCGGTGTCTCCCGTCGGGAGGGGGGTCCTGTTGTGGGCCCGGCTCGGTCTTCGGGTCCAGTCCGGGAGTCGAGTCGTAGGGGCAGTGAGGCGCACGCTTCGAGGACGCGGACTCCACCCCTTGCCGGAGAGGCCGGCTCCGCCCGGCAGCAGCAGCAGCAATCACCGACCAACTCGTTGCAGCTGTTGCCTGTTAGCGGAGCCACTACAAGAGGACGCTGGAACCATCGCTCGGGGCTCAGACGTTCCTAGCCCTCATAGGGTAATCAGACGAGCCGGCTATCGCCCTAATCTATTTTCGAAGTTTGCGATTCGTCTAACCTTTTGTTTTCCCTGTGTTCTGTTCCCTCCTTTGTTCCCCCCGGAAGGTCCAGCGTCCTCGCGCCTCTCCGGCCCCCGCGTCCTCCCGGCCTCCGCGCCGCGTTTCCCTATCGCCTCCTGCCCTCGACTCTCCCCTCCCGGACTCCGCTCCCCGCACGCCTCCTGGACCTCCCTCGCTCCGCAGGCCTGCCGCCGCTCCGCCTCCTCTCGCCACCAGAGACCGCCAGTGTTCCCGGACCCTTCCCGCCACCTCTCGTAGGCCCTCGCAGCACATTCACATACACATTCCGGCTGATACCCATACCACACACACCGCACCCACACACCCCTCTTTGTTTCCCCATCTCATGTACATACCACACACACGCATCCATACATACCCCCCATTGGTTTGCACCTCCCCCATTTTGTTGTGGCACCAGTTCTTCCCCATTTTATTATTTATTAAACGGCCTAGTGCCAACCACTCCCCTCTGTCTGTCTGTTCTGTCCGGGGGTCTCACTACACGGGTCCAGGGTCCGCGTTCCGGCCCCTGACAGAACGTCTGAGCCATGTCGGACCCAAGTGAGACTCCTGGGCAGGCAGGCGGATCCCCGCCCCCTCCCCACATGCCGCCGCTGATCCACTCAGTAGTTTCCGCCCACACTACCCAGCTGGCTTCCCTTAATGCGGAGCTAACCAGGGCGTTCAGCCAGGTTACCGGGGAGATTGGGTCCCTCCGTGGGTACTCCAGGGCCACCACGGAGGCCCTAGCCTCCCTCGCCGGCCAGGTGGCCGCCCTCGCCCGGTCGGTCAACCAGCCGCTCGCCTTCCCCACGCCTCCAGCGGCTGACGGTTCCCCTCCCGTGGCTGACCGCCCCGAGCCCAGTCCCGCGGCTCCCCCTCACGCTCAGGCCACTCCCCCTGATCCCCGCTGCGAACCCAACCTTCCCTGCCCCAGGCCGTTCGGAGGGGAGTTCGAGCTGTGTCGGGGGTTCCTCGGCCAGTGCGAGCTCCTGTTCCGCCACCAGCCCTCCCGCTACGGTTCTGGGGAGGCCAGGATTGCCCTTGTGATGTCTCTGCTCACCGACCGGGCCCTCCGCTGGGCCATTGCGGCGGCTGGCAGTGGCTCCCGGCTCTCGGTGGACTACCAGGCGTTCATCACTGAGTTCCGCCTGGTGTTTGACCACCCCGCCGATGGGCCGGATGCTGCCAGCCGCCTCCACACCATCGCCCAGGGGACTCGGTCGGTGGCAGATTACACTCTGGAGTTCCGCATCCTGGCAGCGGACAGCGGATGGGACGACACCGCACTCCGGAGCGCGTATCGGAGGGGCCTGAGCGAGGCCATCAAGGACCTCATCATCCGGGACCGGCCTACCTCTTTCGCTGCACTGGTCTCCCTTGCGCTGCTGATGGATGAGCGGCTCCGGGAACGCCGCGTGGAGCGCGCCCAGCGCTCTGGGGGAACCCCCAGACCCCCTCCCGGAGGCTCGCCCAGTGGCAGCAGCAGCAGCGGTCGTCGGGAGAGCGCCCCCCCTCCTCTCGCCGCGTCTCCAGGTCATTTCTCCTCCACGTCGCGTGAGGAGGAGGAGCCCATGCAGCTGGGCCGGTCCCGGCTGTCCCAGGAGGAGCGGGAGCAGAGGATGCGGGACCGCCTGTGCCTCTACTGCGGGAGACCAGGACATCAGATCCGAGCATGTCCCACGCGGCCAAAAGATCAGGCTCACTAGGTAAGGGAGTACTAGTGAGCCTTATCAACCTCCCACGGGGTGCACAAGAGCCAAGCCATCTGTTTCCGGTTACACTCACTTGGGGTAAGGACTCTCTCTCTGTTGGTGCGTTACTCGACTCGGGGGCGGACGAGAGCCTGATTGATGTCACCTTGGCTCGCCAAGCAGGCATCCCTCTCGTTCCCCTCGAGCGCCCTCTCACGGCTCAGGCACTAGACGGGCACTCCCTGGGGCGCATTACACACACCACGACCTCCCTCACCCTCACCATATCCGGTAATCACAGTGAACAGATTAGGTTTATGGTTACGCACGCTCCCACTTCACCCCTGGTGTTGGGCCGACCCTGGTTTGCCAGGCACGAACCTCATGTATCCTGGGCCTCTGGGCGGATCTTGGGGTGGGGCGTGGCCTGCCACGCCAACTGCCTTCGCTCTGCCCCCTCTCCGCCCAGCGGTTCCGGTTCTGTGCCTGCGGCCCCGGTTCTCACGGGCGTGCCCTCCTGCTATCACGATTTGGCAGCCGTGTTTAGCAAGGAGAGCGCGCTTTCACTTCCCCCTCACCGGCCATATGACTGCGCCATAGACCTCCTCCCGGGGGCACCCCTACCTGTCGGCAGGTTATATAACCTGTCCGTCCCTGAGAAGGAGGCTATGCGCAGCTATATCGCTGAGTCCCTAGCCTCAGGCGTCGTAAGACCATCGTCTTCCCCGGTCGCGGCGGGCTTCTTTTTTGTGAAAAAGAAGGATGGCAGCCTGAGGCCCTGTATTGATTTCCGCGCCCTAAACGACATCACTATCAAGAACAAGTATCCACTCCCCTTACTTAACTCCACATTCGAGCCACTCTCGCACGCCACTGTGTTCACCAAGCTCGACCTTAGGAATGCTTACCACCTGGTGCGGGTTAGGGAGGGGGATGAGTGGAAGGCGGCCTTTAACACCCACCTAGGGCATTTCGAGTACCTCGTCATGCCCTTTGGCCTCACCAACGCCCCGGCCGTCTTCCAGGCTCTGGTTAATGATGTGCTCAGGGACATGCTCAATACCTTTGTGGTGGTATACCTTGACGACATCCTTGTGTTCTCCCGTTCCGAGGTGGAGCACCGCCAGCATGTCCGCCTGGTCCTGCAACGGCTGCTGGAGAACCGGCTCTTCGTGAAGGCCGAGAAGTGCGTGTTCCACGCCGCCTCCGTGGAGTACCTGGGTCACATCGTGAAGAAGGGGCAGGTGCGCGCTGACCCCAAAAAGGTGCGTGCGGTCGAGGAGTGGGCGCGACCCGCTGACCGCACTCAGCTCCGGCGGTTTCTCGGTTTTGCCAACTTTTACCGCCGGTTCATCCGAGGCTTCAGCCGGGTCGCTGCCCCCCTCACGGCACTGACCTCCACTCTCCGCCCCTTCTCCTGGTCCCCGGAGGCGGAGACCGCCTTCTCGGCCCTGAAAGAGCGGTTCACGACGGCTCCGGTGCTCTGTCTGCCTGACCCCGACCGTCAGTTCCTCGTGGAGGTCGACGCGTCGGACGGGGGCATTGGGGCCGTCCTCTCCCAGCGGTCGGCGGGGGACCAGCGCGTACACCCCTGTGCCTTCTTCTCCCGGCAGTTCACCCCCGCGGAGAGGAACTATGACATCGGCAACAGGGAGCTGCTGGCGGTGCACGCCGCCTTGGAGGAGTGGAGGCACTGGCTGGAGGGGGCCAAGCAGCCGTTCGTGGTGTGGTCAGATCACAAGAATCTGACCTACATCCGGACGGCTAAGAGGCTTGGTCCCCGTCAGGCGCGCTGGGCCTTGTTTTTCAACAGGTTCGACTTCACCCTCACCTACCGCCCGGGTTCGGCCAACGTTAAGGCGGACGCCCTCTCCCGTTGCTTCCCCGAGGGCTCCCCTGACGCGCCGGAGGTCCCCGACACCATCCTACCCCCCGCCCGGGTGGTGGGTGTTGTCACCTGGGGGGTCGAATCGGCGGTTAGACAGGCCCAGCGCACCCAGCCTGACCCCGGCGGCGGTCCCCGCAACCGCCTCTTTGTTCCCTCCACGGTCCGTAGCCGGGTGCTGGTGTGGGGGCACTCCAGCCGGTTTGCCTGTCACCCCGGCGCCACGCGGACTGTGGAGTTCATCCGCCGGCGGTTCTGGTGGCCCTCCCTGGAGGCGGATGTCAGGGAGTTTGTGGCAGCGTGTGAGACCTGCGCACGGAGTAAGGCCACCCATCGTCCCCCTGCGGGCCTCCTCCACCCGCTGCCTATCCCCGGTCGACCATGGTCTCACATTGCCCTGGACTTCGTCACCGGCCTTCCCATCTCCCAGGGCAATGATACCATCCTGACCGTGGTCGACCGGTTCTCCAAGGCCGTCCACTTCGTGCCGCTGCCCAAACTCCCCTCGGCGGCTGAGACTGCGGAGCTGTTGGTCCTCCACGTAGTGCGGCTCCATGGGATCCCCCAGGACATTGTGTCTGACCGTGGTCCCCAGTTCGTCTCCCAGGTGTGGCGATCCTTCTGCCGTGGGATTGGGGCCACGGTCAGTCTCTCCTCCGGGTACCACCCCCAGTCCAACGGGCAGGCGGAGCGGGCCAACCAGGCCCTGGAGGCGGCCCTACGGTGCGTCACCACCAGCAACCCCGCCTCCTGGGCCAAATACCTCCCCTGGGTGGAATACTCCCTGAACTCCATGGTGAGCGCGGCTACCGGTCTATCCCCCTTTCTTGTGTCCCTGGGCTACCAACCCCCCCTGTTCCCTAGTCAAGAGGCTGAGATCTCGGTGCCCTCCACCCGGGCCCACCTACGCCGGTGCCGCCGCGTCTGGAGAACCGCCCGGGCCGCTCTGCTGCGGGCCACCGAGCGGTCGGAACGCTACGCCAACCGGCGGAGGTCACCAGCGCCCACCTACCGGCCGGGGCAGAGGGTCTGGCTCCTCGCCCGGGATCTCCCTCTCCCCCTCACGTCCCGCAAGTTGGCCCCCCGCTACGTCGGTCCCTACACCGTCGACCGCATCATTAACCCTGCCGCGGTTCGCCTCATCCTCCCTCCATCCCTCAGAGTCCACCCCGTCTTCCACGTGTCCCTGCTGAAACCGGTAGCCGCCAGTGCCCTGTCTCCGCCTGCCCAGGTGCCCCCTCCGCCTCGGGTCCTCGACGGGGGTGACATGGTGTGGGAGGTCAATGGCCTCCTTGCCGTCCGCCGTCGGGGCCGGGGGTACCAATACCTTGTGGACTGGGTGGGGTACGGGCCCGAGGACCGGAGCTGGGTCCCACGCTCCTACCTGGCGGACCCTGCCCTCCTTCGGGAGTTCTACCGGGCCCACCCTGACGCCATCGGGTCGCCCGGTGTCTCCCGTCGGGAGGGGGGTCCTGTTGTGGGCCCGGCTCGGTCTTCGGGTCCAGTCCGGGAGTCGAGTCGTAGGGGCAGTGAGGCGCACGCTTCGAGGACGCGGACTCCACCCCTTGCCGGAGAGGCCGGCTCCGCCCGGCAGCAGCAGCAGCAATCACCGACCAACTCGTTGCAGCTGTTGCCTGTTAGCGGAGCCACTACAAGAGGACGCTGGAACCATCGCTCGGGGCTCAGACGTTCCTAGCCCTCATAGGGTAATCAGACGAGCCGGCTATCGCCCTAATCTATTTTCGAAGTTTGCGATTCGTCTAACCTTTTGTTTTCCCTGTGTTCTGTTCCCTCCTTTGTTCCCCCCGGAAGGTCCAGCGTCCTCGCGCCTCTCCGGCCCCCGCGTCCTCCCGGCCTCCGCGCCGCGTTTCCCTATCGCCTCCTGCCCTCGACTCTCCCCTCCCGGACTCCGCTCCCCGCACGCCTCCTGGACCTCCCTCGCTCCGCAGGCCTGCCGCCGCTCCGCCTCCTCTCGCCACCAGAGACCGCCAGTGTTCCCGGACCCTTCCCGCCACCTCTCGTAGGCCCTCGCAGCACATTCACATACACATTCCGGCTGATACCCATACCACACACACCGCACCCACACACCCCTCTTTGTTTCCCCATCTCATGTACATACCACACACACGCATCCATACATACCCCCCATTGGTTTGCACCTCCCCCATTTTGTTGTGGCACCAGTTCTTCCCCATTTTATTATTTATTAAACGGCCTAGTGCCAACCACTCCCCTCTGTCTGTCTGTTCTGTCCGGGGGTCTCACTACACGGGTCCAGGGTCCGCGTTCCGGCCCCTGACACTCTGGATTGCAACTTCAACTGACAAAGCATTATTTTTTAATAAGAACAGCTCAAATAAATCAGTGTGTTATTTTTATGTGATGATGAACATACTGCTGTTGCTCTTTTTTTTGTTAGTTTAGTATACATAGGCTAAGTACATTTTTGTACCAAGACATATTTGTTGCCATCACATTGTTCATTTATTTCACTGTTCTTCCTCATCCCTTTCCCACCCCCTCCTCCTCTCCCTCTTCTCATCCTCCCCAGCCAAACCACTCAGTGGGTCTGTTCTGTGCTCTCATTTTACATATTGTGGATGTAGCTGTCCCAGTGTATGACACACATGTGCTCCATGGCCATGCGTCCCACATTATTTTTATTTTTTTTATTATATTTTTATTATCATCTGTTTTATTATTATTATAAATAAATACTTTAAAACTACCACTGAAGCTGTCTGTGCAAATTACAGTGTGCCTCCTCTTATCCTCACAGCTCAAGCCATTTTTAGGAGACCAGTTCACACCTCAACCAGACCTGCTTTAAGCCCTTTTTTTGTGGTGTCTGTTTTCTGTGTGCACTGTCAAGTAAGCCAACCCACCTTCAATGCAGTGTAGCCTCCACACTTGAATGGTTACAGCAGTCTTGTCGTCTACAAGCAACAGTCTCTGGCTTTGCATGGCAATTTATGTAGTATCATCCGAGTTCTACAAATGCTGTACTTTTTTTGTACTGTAAGTAACCCCTCAATTATTCAATTTTATGGGAGCAGTGACCATAGCCTACTTGCCAACCCTCCTGACTTCCGCGGGAGATTCATACATTTGAACTAGGTTGTGTAGTAGATAGGCTACAATAAATTAGGACAGATGCACATTTACTGAACAGGACAGACAAAAGTCGGACATTAAAAACAATTGCTCCATACACACACACATACACACATATATATATATATATATATATATATATATATATAATGTTTCACATTTAGTTTTAATGCTTTTAATGTCTAATTTGTAATGCTTTTAATGCCCCCCCCCCCCGCAATTTGGTTTGGAAATGCTCCATATTTCTGAGGTCCCAAGGTTGGTGAGTATGGCAAGCTATAAGCTATTAATACATCCATGATGGCAAGCCAGCAACACAGACACAAGTTCAAGTACCACAAATCCAAATACCACAGGTCTCTCTCTCCCTCTCTCTTTCTCCCCAGGCTACCAGAGCCCATTTAGTAAGCCTAGGGTACAACAAAGCCTCAAAAACAGATACCCTATACATTTTGACACTTTTATTAAACTATTACAACAAACAAAAAAGAAAATATCAGAGGTTTCTGTCAGTCTCCTCCTATTGGCCAGTCTGCACCTCCTCAGTCCCCTCCATGCTGCCCCAGTTTACCTGGAGGACTGGCCCTAATGAATTCCTCGCAGAAGACAGAACATTGCTGCTCCTAGGAACGTAACTCCCACAGCAAGGAATATTTTAGCCGAGGTCTTAGCTGAGAAGTCCCAGAACCCGCCGGTCTTCTTCTGTGTACCGCTGTCCAAAGCGCTGACCCTTGTCGGTGTTTCGATCATGGGGATGACCAGGGCTACTCTCGTCTTCTGGTGGGCGTTGGTGTTCTTTGTCGCAAAGGTCTTAGCTAACAGGTCCCAGACCCAGAACATGCTGGTCTCCATCTGCTGGGCGTCGGGCGTCTCTGTCCCCGTTTGAAGACCAGCGAAGCGGCCGTCGTCATGGTCCAGTAAGTGGCAGTCGTGGGTGAGGAAGACCCGGCCCGTTCTAGTGGGCGGAGAGGCAGCCCGCTGGTCAGGCACAGTGAGAGACATCAGGGTGTCTCTGAAGGCCTTGATGTCCGAAGGATCGATCTTGGCCGCAGCCACCAAGAGAGCAACTCCAATGAGAAGCTTTAAATGCCGAAAAGCCATCAGGAAAGTCTGAAATGTTCACAGGAAATTAATGGTGAATGCACTCCAGGAGGAGACGGAATGTGTGATGGATCTTTACTTATTTGCTGTCTTTTATATGGCTATGATTGTTCTATGATGTCATAGATGAAAGCTGTGGAATCATCATTGAATGATCATCAGCATTAATTGTGCGTGTGTTCTATTAATACATCCATGGCTATGAAGCACATCTTAAGCAGCTGCATTGGTTTCCACGGTGACGTGTCTCCTGAGGCGTGACTTGACCAATCAGGGGCCTCATTTATCATTGAGGTACGCCTTTTTTTACACGGTCTTTTCCGAGATTTCTGGCGTACGCACTCTTCCGCCCCAACAACGCGATCTATCAACCAAAAAGGGCGTATATTTAGTCGCCCTTTTACCTTCTATTAATACATCCATGGCCGATACTGGCCCAGAACGCTGGATTGGAGCAATAGTATCCAGGTGCAGGCTGGCAGGCTGCAGTTTCAGGGGCCGCAACATATTGTTGGTAGTGCTGCAGGCAGTAGTTTCAGTTTCCATGTTTGTCTGACTGGCTCATGACTCGCATGTCACTGTAATGTACTGTACTGTGCTGTACGGTGTGAAAAGTAATAATAATAATAATAATAATAATAATAATAATAATAATAATAAATCGAATTTGTATTGCACTTTACATTTAAAGAAATCTCAAAGTGCTACAGATTGAAAACATGAAAGACAGCTGTAACAAAGTGTGCAGATTGCAAACACAAAAGGGTGTTCAATGCTGTTCAAATAAACGTTTTGCTACATTTTGTTGGGGCTGAACGCTGCCCTGACACAGTGTGCACCTGAACTTAATTGAGAAATCAATGGATTGCAAGTGGCTTATCACTTGGCAGGTAGCACAACAACTAGGCTGTACTCTGCTGTGACAGGCGTTAGGTTACTAGTAACCTAGGTAACTAGGTTGTACTATGCTGTACTAGGTTGTACTATGCTGTACTAGGTTGTACTATGCTGTACTAGGCTGTGGCAGGCTGTGCCAGTACAACATTGGCACGGACCAGCCGAAACTGCTGCCTGCAGCACTACCAATAATATCCACTGGGTGGCACTGTTGTGGGCCCTAGTTCTGCAGTCCTGAAACTGCAGCCTGCAAGCCTGCAGCTGGACCCTTCTCGATTGGAGATGTAGGGGAGAAAAAAATATGATCTGATTGGATGCATGCAGCGTGATGTTATACTGTAACAACAAGCATGAGCAAGAGAGTTAGTAGGCTACCTGTAAAATAGTTAGTAGGCTACCTGTATAATAGTCATGTCATCAGTGAGAAGTATTTCAACCTTGACTTTATATGAATTCATGGAAACTGAAAGAAAGACATTGTGATTGTGTTGTTTGGACAAACTCTAGTGCACAGCACAGTGTTGAAGCGTCTTCAATCTTAAAGCAAGAGTCCACAGAACAGAAGTGCAATGTGATGTTACTGAAACCAGGCCAGGTCCAGCCTGGCTGGCTTGTTTCTGATCAACCAATCAACCAATCAACCAATCAACCAATCAACCAATTAAGTAATCGATCACTCAATCAATCAATCAACCAATCAACCAATCAATCAATCAAAGCTTTATTTGTATAGCGCATTTCATACACAGAGGCAACACAATGCGCTTTACAGAGAACAAGGGAGGTGGGCATAGGTCCCACCCCTACATATTCCAGAGGGAAGCAAAAAAACAGTATCACCCGGGGGCCAGAAAAGTGAGCTGTAAAAATTCTTCCCTGACGCCTCTCAACAAGGCGATCGAGCAAGCTCCTGGAGTATGTTTGTCTAACAGCTAAGAACATTTATAAAGCAATAAATTACATTAAATTACATTTTCAGAGTAAGAAGTGCTTAAAACATCATAGGAGAGACATGGCAAACACTGGTGTATGTCTGTGTGTGTGTGAGTGTGAATGTGCCTGGGCCCAGATAGAGGCAGGGGTTGGGGTAGGGTGGGGGTAGGAAAAGGATACCGACCCGGGTTAGTGTGAGGGGAAGGGGGACTGGGCCCAGGTCCAGGCCTAAAGCTGGAAGTGGACTGGTGTATGTCTGTGTGTACATGTGTGTGTGTGTTAACTAAATGCTACGACATCCACAGCAGACACAGGGGTATCTATCAGACCTCAAGGTGGTCTGGTGGTGACAGTGGGGCATCCACTGGACCTGGTTTGAAGGTAGGAGGGAGAGAGAGAGGCACCACCGCCAAGACCCCTGCAGTGCCTCCTCATGGCCACACACGGTAACTGGGTACCTCGCGGCCCCAGGCTAAACTGCAGGGGATCTCGGAGCAGCAGTGGTCCCCAGAGGTTCACTGTGCAGGCCCACGTAAAGTGGATACGCCCTGGCAGTGACCAACCACTGCCCTGCTGCCTTGTGGGTAAGTCTAGGAAGACAAAGGCTAGGGGAGCATACCCTGAGAGAAGAGCAGGTGCTGGCAGGTGCACCTTAGGCGGTCCTCCGACAGACTGGAGGTGACCCTTCTCTGTTAATATATAGCCTACAGTTTATACAGTATATATATAATATATATATATATATAGCTAGGTTGTTGTTTCATGTAGTCTGGATTCAATCTGATTGGGCCGGGAGAATCTTCTGTCATCACTGATTGGGCAGTAATAAACTACAAAGCTTCTCCCCAAAACCTACTGTACATCCGTTGAGTCAGGCGGTTAGTCATTGCCTGGTGTTGTGCTGTTTTCATTCCCACCTGTACACCAGATTCCTCTGGCCACTCTGTCCGCAAAAATTTCCAAGCTTCCCGAAGCATCTTGGCTCAAAATCCTTTTGTTTCCCATTGCTCTGATATTCAAAATGGCTCCACTTCATAGATTTAGACACACACACACACACACACATGCACGCACGCATGCACACCAACACACACACACACACACATGCACGCACGCACGCACACACACACACACACACACACACACACACACACACACACACACACACACACACACACACACACACACACACACACACACACACACACACACACAGTATAGCTTACATATGTTATGGGAATTAAAAAGCTCTTAAACCATTGCAGACAGCTCACTCACTCTTTCTGGTTTTGTATCAGTGACAGATGCTACTACAGCCGGGTTTCTATTTACTTTGCAGATGTTTCGCAGACATCATAAAACATCGCATGAAAAACTGATGCGACAAAGCGTTTCCATTGACCAGGCAAACAAAATAAAACAGAATGCACTCCAGTCCGGGAGGTGGCGATGTTGTACGCGCTGCATTGCTTATACTGCATGCAGAG
>NC_140254.1:13692311-13704811 GCF_949987555.1 Borostomias antarcticus
TCTACTCTGCTCTACTCTATTCTACTCTGCTCTACTCTACTCTACTCTACTCTACTCTACTCTACTCTACTCTATTCTACTCTGCTCTACTCTACTCTACTCTACTCTACTCTACTCTACTCTACTCTACTCTACTCTACTCTGCTCTACTCTGCTCCTCTCTACTCTGCTCTACTCTGCTCTACTCTACTCTACTCTATTCTACTCTGCTCTGCTCTACTCTGCTCCTCTCTACTCTATTCTACTCTGCTCTACTCTGCTCTACTCTATTCTACTCTGCTCTACTCTGCTCTGTTCTACTCTGCTCTACTGAGCTGTCCCCTCCCTGTCCCCTGCCAGGTGGCGTTTAAGATGTATCTGGGCATCACGCCCAGCGTGACCAACTGGAGCCCGGCGGGAGACGAGTTCTCCCTCATCCTGGAGAGCAACCCCCTGGTGGACTTCGTGGAGCTGCCGGACAGCCACAGCGCCCTGGTGTACTCCAACCTGCTCTGCGGGGTCCTCAGGGGAGCCCTGGAGATGGTGTGTGTGTGTGTGTGTGTGTGTGTGTGTGTGTTTGTGTGTGTGTTTGTGTGTGTGTGTGTGTTTGTGTTTGTGTTTGTGTGCAGGGCTCGACATTAAGCTTTTTCCGTCAAGATCACTTTTGTCAAAATTGACCCATCATTAGCATGCAACTATAAATACATAGCATATGAATTTTGACGGTGTGCTCTGTTCGGGGGGCCCCCTGCCTTCCACCGCTGTGGAATCTAGGTGTTCCCCCCCTCTGGGCCGCTTGGCCCAGAGAGCCAGAAGGGGGAACGGCATCTAGCCCCCTGCCTCTATGACGATCAGAGTGGGCCGCGATCGGGAAGACGCTCGGAGGTAACTCAGCCCACTAAGACCGTCAAAGAGAGCCACAGGGGGACTGCTGTACATTATAGTCCCTGGCCTCCAAATACAAAGTTTTAGAAAAATCAATAGGCTTTATGTTAGTGCTAATAACAAATTAGACTACTATGATTGGATAATTTGTAATCTATTCATTACATGAATCATTAATATTAACAGTATTATATAGGCTTAATTATTTTTTTTAAAGCTTCGTAAACTCAATGCTGGCGCTTATTTTCATTGAGGGATGCTCATCTCACCTATACTAGTCAATAAGATGATCCATGCAAAACAACCTAAAGTGGTTGATATGTGATAACAAACATCATTATCTCTCTACACACAGCAGCCCATCCAACCTGAATGGCCTTTCGTTCCAATCTCAACTTTCGTTTTTCGAACGGGCGGGTGTCCATGATGACAGAGTCGCTCTGTCATCACTCAACTCAACCTGCGCATAAAGTAACCACATTCAATCAATCAATCAATCAAAGCTTTATTTGTATAGCGCATTTCATACCCAGAGGCAACACAATGCGCTTTACAGAGAACAAGGGAGGTGGGCATACGACCCACTCTCTACATATTCCAGAGGGAAGAAAAAAAACAGTAATCACCCCGGGGGCCAGTTAAGTGAGCTGTAAAAATTATTCCCTGAGCCCTCTAAACAAGGCGATCGAGCAAGCTCCAGGAGTATGTTTGTCTACCGGCTAAGAACATTTATAAAGCAATACATTGCATTAAATTACATTTCTGAGTGAGAGAGGCTAAAAGCATCATAGGAGAGAGAATATTCTACGGACATGCTACATCATCCACAGCAGACACAGGGGTATCTATCGGACTTCGGGAGGTCTGCTGGTGACAGTGGGGCATCCACTGGACCTGGTTAGAAGATAGGAGGGAGAGAGAGAGGCACTAGGGAGAGGGAAGGCAGAGGGAAGGCAGAGCAGGGTTAGTAGCACATAGAGCCATACAGACCACACAGATATTGAAACAGGCAACCTGGGGCAAGCTCCTGGAATATATTTGTCTAATGGCTAAGAACATTTAAAGAACAATAAATAACATTAAATAAAATTTTCGGAGCAAGAAAGGCTAAGAGCATCAGGTCCAGGCCTAAGCCGGATGTGGACTGATGTGTGTCTGTGTGTACGTGTGTGTGTGTGTGTACTAAATACTACGATATCCACAGCTCCGCAGCTGACACTGGACCTGGTTAGAGGATAGGAGGGAGAGAGAGAGGCACTAGGGCAGACAGAAAACGGTTAGTAGCACACTGAGTCATTGAAGCAACACAGCAGTCAGAACAGAACAAGCCTGTTTCAGGATAACCAGCTTCTGTACACTACTTGATATACATACATTGCATAGAAGGATAAATACCAATGTATACAGAGGATTCACAGGTAGGTTTGAGGCTGCCTTTCTGTGTCTCAAGGTCCTAGCTAGTGATTGTAGGCTAGGTCGAAAAGGTACGTCTTGAGGTCTCGCTTGAAGACCTCCGTTGTTTCGGCCCTTCTTAGGCACTCCGGTAGGGTGTTCCAGAGGTTGGGGGCATAGAAACTAAAAGCTGCCTCTCCGTGTTTCTTGGTCCTGGCTTTTGGAACTGTTAAAAGTTCAGTGCCTGAGAATCTAAGTGGTCTGTTTGGCATGTACTTAACAAGCATGTCTGAAATATATTCTGGTGAGTGACTGTGGAGAGATTTATAGACTAGTAATAGTATTTTAAAGTCTATTCTATAGTTGACAGGTAACCAGTGTAGTGATTTAACGCTGGTGTGATGTGTGCCCTTTGTCTAGTCTTAGTGAGAACTCGTGCTGCAGCATTCTGTATCATTTGTAGCTTAGAGATTGCTTTCTTTGGTAGGCCTGATAGTAGAGCATTGCAGTAGTCCAGCCTGCTTGTGATGAATGCATGCATTAATCTTTCGGTGTCAGCCTGAGAGAGAAAGGGTTGCACCTTGGCAATGTTCCTTAAGTGGTAAAAGGATGTCTTTGTAATATTCTTGATGTGGTTTTCGAAGTTAAGATCTGAGTCAAGTATGACACCTAGGTTTTTAGCCTGGCAATTGGTGTCAATTTCCAGAGTTTTTAAGTGTGCAGCTAGTTTCTCTCTTTCAGCTTTTTCTCCAATGATCAGTACTTCTGTTTTGTCCTGGTTTAGTTGGAGGAAATTATGTGACATCCATACATTTATATCTGTAATACACTTGACAAGGCAGTCAACCAAGCTGTAGTTACTGGGTGTTACGGAAATATAGAGTTGGGTATCATCTGCGTAGCTATGGTAGCTAATATTGTGCCTCCTGATGACACTGCCAAGGGGACATTGAACATTGAAGTATGTTGCCCAATATTGTAACCATCCCATGTGCTACATCCCATCCCAGCTCAAACAGCAACGCTGTGGTGTTCCAGCAAGTCCATTGTTTCCCCACAGATCTCGCTCGTCTTCAATAGCCCACATTTTTGTTCAGCTATTCTAATTGGCGAGTGGCTCGTCTGGAAGCGATCAGCTGTAGCCTAAAGCGTCCAGCCGGTGCCTGGGTGGCCCGTCGTGACAGTCTGACAACATCGTTAACGTCTTCTTTAGAAGAGAGTCACGCTAACGTGACGTTTGGCGGTAGGGGGCACGGTAAAATGATCAGGCATTCAAAAAACTCATTGTCACTGGAGGAAGTAGGCCGTGACGGGGGTCCAGGAGGGGAGGTGGCGCCCGCGTGGCTCGGCGTCGGCCCAGACCAGCGCAGGGCGGGGTCAGACAGACAACAAAGGCTACTGGGAGAATCGCAAACCTGCTTGTGATTTCAGCATCTTGACTTTTCCGATTGGAGGAATTCATTTTTTGCGATATGAGTACATAGGCTATTGATTAAAAATCAGTAAATACATTATACTTGTCCATCAGACAACTGCGGGAGGAAGTCCACTTGTCCGAGCTTCAAATGGACTTGTCCAGGACAAGTGGACAAGCCTTAATGTCGAGCCCTGCTGTGTGTGTGTGTGTGTGTGTGTGTGTGTGTGTGTGTGTGTGTGTGTGTGTGTGTGTGTGTGTGTGTGTGTGTGTGTGTGTGTTTCTGACCGCTCGCCCGTCCTGTGGTGCCAGGTCCAGATGGCGGTGGACGTGAGGTTCTCTCAGGACACCCTCCGAGGGGACAACGTCACAGAGATCCGCATGAGGTTCATCAAAAGGATCGAGGAGAACCTGCCAGCTGGAGACGAGTGAGAGCTGACCTCTGACCCCCCCCCCCCCCCCGCCCTCTCCATTCTGTTTCTCACCTGGGGGGGGGGGGGGGTGGAGAGGGATGGAGCGATATTCCGTCTGTAAGAGACTGAAAAGAGAGAATGAGTATGGCCATGGGTGGGCCTCAATTGTCTAATGTCACTACCTTTCCTACTCTCCTGACTATGTCTGCAAGGACTAGATGACCCAAAACAGGTTGAAGCTACACAGTAAATCTGTACTGGGAAATGCCCCTCAACCAGTCCAGATCTTTTATGTTACTGCAACCGAAGGCAAGGAGACGGAAGAGGAGCTCGCTGTGGACTATTGAGACGCACCCACAGATCTCTGGTAGGATTGTGAGGCCCTCACCAACATCATGGGTAGGTTAGGAGGTCCTAGTCAGGCTAGGAGTTTCATCTTATGAAACCTTCAGTAAGCCTTCATGAAGTCTCTATAAGCATGTGTCGCAAAGCATCCACAGTGGAACTGTCATGTTTTATAAGGGACTCATAGTTTTAGGTCCTATTCAACATGGTGGTTTAGGTCACACAGTGACGTTAATGTCACACAGTGGTTATGACACATTAATGAGCCCTTTATAAAACATGAGATACGGTTATGCAGTGCTTATAGAGGCTTCATGAAGGCGTAATGAAGCCTTTCTAAGCTGCACTTTAAAGTGGGGGCCGTGACTGCTATGTAGTATACTGCAGTACATCAGACAGGCCCAGTCTGAAAATACACCATCTTCCTTCCTTCCTTCCTTCCTTCCTTCCTTCCTTCCTTCCTTCCTTCCTTCCTTCCTTCCTTCCTTCCTTCCTTCCTTCCTTCCTTCCTTCCTTCCTTCCTACCTACCTACCTACCTGGAGGAGCTCTCAGATCTAGCTTGAGTGGACAGGTGTAAGTGAAAGAAGGTAGGAAGAAAGGTGGTGTTTATAGAGTATTCTAACGGGGCCAGAATCTCCTTGGACCACCTGTCTCTCACCGGGCCGGGAGACAGCCTCCAGATTACATTAGTTCTTATTAAAAGTTCTGTGCAGTGTGGCGGTGGTCACACCACCATCTCATGACTTTTGTTTGTCTATGGTTTTTGTTTGTCTCTTGTCTCTTTACCAGAAAAACAGATCTTGTAATGTAAAATACACGGTTGCCATCTGTATGGCAATGATAATTTATGTGGCTGAATTTGGGTTTTAATAAATCTATGACTTATTCAAGCATTGCTTGTATCTTTGTTGCCCACCCCACCCCTTGGAACAAGACAGCATCATGTCGAAGGGCTGTGTGTGTGTGTGTGTGTGTGTGTGTGTGTGTGTGTGTGTGTGTGTGTGTGTGTGTGTGTGTGTGTGTGTGTGTGTGTGTGCGTGTGCGTGTGCGTGTGCGTGTGCGTGTGCGTGTGCGTGTGCGCGCGCAGGACTTGTGTCTCGTTAACCTGTTCCAGATCTGCTCACACTAATGTAATGAAGTGTCACCTCTCCCCTCCCTCATTCCCTCCCTCTCTCACACACACACACACACACACACACACACACACACACACACACACACACACACACACCCCTAACCGTGTAACCAGGCCTACAGCAGATACAACTCTGTTATTCCTTCTGGAGTCAAACAACAACGACCTAATACCTCTCAGATGTTTGTCCAGCCTACCTGGAAGCAATCTGTGCGTGTGTGTGTGTGTGTGAGTGAGTGAGTGAGAGAGAGAGAGAGTGGGACAGCATGTGTGTCAGCGTGTGTGTGTGGGAGGGCTTGCGTGTGACCGTGTGTGTGTGTTAGACAGGCATGTTCTGGGAACACACTCTAACGGGAGTCGCGTGTGTGTGTGTGTGTGTGTGTGTGTGTGCGCTTGGTATGTAGAAAGCAGGGCAGGTTGTCGTTAAGGACCAGCGTTTCTCCTGCCAGAGACTGCTCTGTTCTGGCCGTAACACCTGTGAATGGTTTGACGTCATCCAGGAGTCACGGATACAACTGCTCGTTTAGGAACACCGCTCACCTCGTCAATCACAGCACACAGAGCGGACCATTCACACACACACGCACATACACACACACACACTGTGTAGTACTGACTACACTAGATGGCGTTTGATCAGTTCCGCTGAGCCAAAGACAAAGTTCTGTACTCACTGTTTTCCCAGTGCCTATGAGGACCGCCTAATGTATTATCAAGACCTTTTAAATATATTTATTTTTCCGGCAATATCGATTGCTTCACCACGCATGCATTAACTTAGCTCGCGTGCTACAGCGCAGCACACAAGGCATCAATCTTTTTCAGCCGAGGCCTAAGGAAAACACGGACAGATCTAGAGTTTCATCCGGAGAAATCTGCTGCCCACCCACTGTCCAGGCCTTCTTCAGATCTTCAGACAGTCCTAGTTTTATAGCGCTCCTGACAATCTTTTTTTTTTTTACTATGGTTTCCTAATTCTTGAGGCTTAAAATACCCCTGCTTAGTGCTCAGGACGCGCACGCGGGAGGCAGGAGGGCTGGAGCGAGAATCCTATGTACGTCGTGTAGTAGTGGGTCTATGTAGTGGGCGGGTCCTGTAGTAGTGGGTCTATGTAGTGGGCGGGTCCTGTAGTAGTGGGTCTATGTAGTGGGCGGGTCCTGTAGTAGTGGGTCTATGTAGTGGGCGGGTCCTGTAGTAGTGGGTCTATGTTGTGGGTGGGTCCTGTAGTAGTGGGTCTATGTAGTGGGCGGGTCCTATAGTAGTGGGTCTATGTAGTGGGCGGGTCCTGTAGTAGTGGGTCTATGTAGTGGGCGGGTCCTGTAGTAGTGGGTCTATGTAGTGGGTGGGTCCGGTAGTAGTGGGTCTATGTAGTGGGCGGGTCCTGTAGTAGTGGGTCTATGTAGTGGGTGGGTCCTGTAGTAGTGGGTCTATGTAGTGGGCGGGTCCTGTAGTAGTGGGTCTATGTAGTGGGCAGGTCCTGTAGTAGTGGGTCTATGTAGTGGGCGGGTCCTGTAGCAGTGAGTCTATGTAGTGGGCGTGTCCTGTAGTAGTGGGTCTACGTAGTGGGCGTGTCCTGGCCTAGGCTACTGTGGATCCCCAGGTAGACCTGCCTGGAGAAAGTAGACGTACACAATGACAGTGAATTTTGAAGGGAAGCTACGAGAGCTAGTCTCCGCTGCACCATGGACAAGTCATCAGAATACAGTAGTTGGCCAGAAATTGGCAATGTTTTAAACCTGAGTAGGAAAAAGATATTTAGTGGATGCAGCTTCTAAACCTCCATTTAGACATAAAGTACGCAGTAGAGCTAGTGTATGTGAACAACGTCCCTTGTGTAGTGTTTGGGTATGCACCTGGAGTAGGCTTTTCAAGACGGTTAGGGTTGCTTTGGGCAATGGTATTACCAGAAGCCCCCACCAGAGCCTGCTGTAACCAGAAGCCCCCACCAGAGCCTGCTGTAACCAGAAGCCCCCACCAGAGCCTGCTGTAACCAGAAGCCCCCACCAGAGCCTGCTGTAACCAGAAGCCCCCACCAGAGCCTGCTGTAACCAGAAGCCCCCACCAGAGCCTGCTGTAACCAGGAGCCCCCACCAGAGCCTGCTGTAAGCATTGCAGAATTCCACTTTGGACAAATCCCTTATCACAACCTAGTAGGCTTTATGGATCCTTTCTCTCCTTCCTCACTTCTTTAAATGCAGGCTATGATCTGGTTCATGTGTGCTATGGGCATGTGAGGGAATCACCTCTGTCCTCCCCTCAAACCACACGTGATCAACTTCCTGGTGCGGGGTCAAGGGGCTTGAACCTAGAGGTGTGTCGCTAAGGGTCAACTTCAACCTAACATGTCAACGTAGAGCTGAAGGTCGACGTTGATATGCTAGGTTGAAGTTGACCTTTAACGACATGTATGTCTCGCCATGCGGAGGTCAGACTATGGGACTATGAGAGTGTGTGTGTGTGTGTGTGATTTTATTTTTTTATTTGGAACTCTGTGTGTACTCCTTCAGATGTGAACAGCAGGGGATGTGTATCAAGCGTCGGCCCGTACGAACTCTTCATCCACACTCCGCCATCTGGACGCGCCGACGCTCTGATTGGGTACACAGTGGAAAGAGGCAGCACTGCGCTCGCTGTCATCGTAAAATGAGCCCCCTGCCTTACCCCCCCCGTCTGTCAACATCACACACCCACACATCCACGCATTCTCTACAGCCGTATAATGTGGATATTGGACGGAGATCGGGCAGGAAATGTTTGTGCGCAGACGGTCAGTGTAAATCATTTGGCAGAATTAGACCGTTTGCATTGGGGTGGAGGGACGATGTGCAGATGGGTTTGAGCACTGTGAAAAGTTATATCACTCTGCCATATGCTTCCAGGAATTTAGCTGGCCTGGACACTAACACACACACGCACACACACACACGCACAATGGCGCGCCGGCTGCTTACATGAATCCATCCAGTAGGGTGATGAAGCGCACCTCTGTTGCGCACCAGACGTAGATGTTTGGCTTTTTAATGCTCACGGTTGTCAGATGGCGTCTGTCCCTCTGTGTGTGATAACGTGTGCAAGTGTGTGTGGGTGTTCACTTGAGTAAATCCTGCTGAGTATAAACTGGCCAGTGCACAATCATTATGAGTTGACTCCATGCTTCCTTGGCCTGCTGCTTGTTGCTGCAGAGCGCGCAGGATGGGGCTGATTTGTGTTTGGTCGACTAGACTGTAAATGTTGTCATTCCCTGACCCGCGAGTGGCTATTTTGGTCTATCCCTCCCTAACCCCCCCCCCCCCCTTTACCTCTCTCTCCATTCTCTCTCTCTCTCTCTCTCTCCGTCTGTATCATGGCTGTAAATGGAGAACAGCATCACAGGCAGACAGACTCCCATCAGTCATCTCCCTGACATACACAATGTGTTTAGTGCCTGCCATGCGGCATGCTTCATTCTCTCCATGGCTCCCTACATAATATAATATCTTTTTAAGGAAACTTTATGAGGAGGACGGCTCTGGCAAACAAGTAGCGAATGTTGCAGGCCTGGGACGATGTGCAGCGATCTGCTTAAAGGCCGGCTAAACGCTTCCATGTGGCTGTTTATGGGAAGCAAATGGGCGATGGCACGCTGTGACAGTAAAGCCCAGTGTAGCGCCCGCCACTGAACACTGTACCCCCCTCCCCCCCCCCCCACCTTCCTCTCCTCCACTATCATCCCTCCATCCCTTCTCTCCTCTCTTACCGTGTGTGTCTCTGTGTCTCCGGTTCTCTTCTCCTCCTCCTCCCTCTCCTACGCTTCCCAGTCACTGCCCATCGTTCTCTCTCTCTCTCTCTCTCTCTATCGCTCTTTCTCTCTCTCTCTCTCTCTCTATCGCTCTTTCTCTCTCTCTTTCTCTCTCTCTCTCTCTATCTCTCTCTATCTCTATCTCTATCTCTATCTCTATCTCTCTATCTCTCTCTCTCTATCTCTCTCTCTCTCGCTTCCCCCTCTTTCATGCTCTGCCAAATGCATGGGAGACGGGTCAGAAGAAAGAGAGAAAGAGGGAGAGAGAGCGAGAGAAAAAGAGGGAGAGAGAGAGTAAGAAAGGGCGAGCGAGTGAGACAGACAGAGAGACAGAAAGAGAGGGATAGGAACCATGTGTGTGTGTGAGAGTGAGAGAGTGAGAGAAAGAGAGTGAGAGAGTGAGTTATGTGCGCGCACCTTATGAGAACGTGAAACGTCTGGGCGCGCTCTGGTAGGAGGTCCTCTCTCTCTCTCTCTCTCTCTCTCTCTCTCTCTCTCCCTCGCCCAGCCACACGCTCTCTCCTGGAGCTGCACAGTCCTCCCACAGGTGCACCACCAGAGCCCTGCTGGGCCTGATCTACACATGGACGCATACACACTAAGCCTTGGCTACTTGGCAAGCATGCTTACTGTAGCAAGCGTACTTGGTAAGACAGACAGACGGATAGACGGATGGAGGGAGGGAGGGAGGGAGGGAGGGAGGGAGGGAGGGAGGGAGGGACGGACAGACAGACAGATAGATGTATCCAGGAGATTTGTGCGTATATTTCACCGAACACATGTCGAAAAAACAGCCTTGCCATTTTTCATCCTCTGTTATGTTATCTATGATCTTGATATAAGAGATATCAGAGATATAATTTAGAGTTATGCCTGCCAGGTGTTCAGATGCAAACGGCTCTGAAAGAAGGGGAATGTGGTGTGCCACCTGCAAGCCATCCTGGGAGATGAATCATCTGCTACTTCCCGTCAAGAAATAAACCATTTTATTCCATCATTTCCTGATGGTGAATCACACCACTTCTCAGACGGCGCCTCATCATGTTCGTCTGTGATCTAAATACGGTAGAACACGATATCATCCTCCCATCGCATAACGGCAAATGGCGTAAAAATAAAAAGCAATAGTATCTTTATCGTCCTAAATATCTGTGCCTCCAGATGAAACCGGCGCAATATCCTGCGCCCTAACTTTCAAAGGGCTTCTCCTGCGTGCGCCAGGCCCCAGCGATTACGGCAGGGAGAGAGAGCCATGCCTCAGTCGTCCTGGAGAAGGGCAAGCCTCCGCCAGTACCAGAGGTGTGAGAGAGAGAGAAAGAGAGAGAGAGAGAGAGGGGCCCGGGTTTGGTGAGCCCAGCTCTGCTGAGGCCCTGGACTTTTATTTTCCCCTCGTCTCTTTCTTCCATGGATTTCTGGATGCGAGCTTCTAAGCTGCCCTCCCTCTGCTTCCAATTTCCAGCTGATCTTTTGTTCTTCCTCCCTATGAAGAGGGCTCTCCGGAAGGTCTGGGATGATACAGGTTTTACCCTGAACCCCCCACCTTTCCATCCCACCCCACTCTCCTCTCTCACTTTATTCCTCCACTCTTTGCTTTGGGTTGTTTTCTTCCTCTGTGTCTCGGTCTCTCCCTCCCCCTTTCTTTGCTCTCCTCTCCCCTCCCTCTCGTTCCTCCCCTCCTTTCCTCTCTCCCTCTCTTTCCTCTCCTCCCTCTCTCTTTCCTGTCATCCTTTCCTCTCTCTCTCTTTCTGTTCCCTCTATCCCTCCCTCTCTTTCCTCTCCCCTCTCTCTCTCTTTCCTCTCCTCTCTCTCTCTCTCTCTCTCTCTCTCTCTCTCTTTCCTCTGCTTTCTCCCTCTCTCATTTCTCTCTCTCTCCTGACCTCTGTGTTGCTCTAGGTGGAGTTTATGTAACTCAAGCAGAACTTTCCAACTTGGAACCAATCGCTCCAAGATTGAAAAGGAAGAGAGAGAGAGAGAGAGAGAGAGGAGAGAGAGAGAGAGAGAGAGAGAGAGGAGAGAGAGAGAGAGAGAGGAGAGAGAGAGAGAGAGAGGAGAGAGAGGAGAGAGAGGAGAGAGAGAGAGAGAGAGAGAGAGAGAGAAAGAAAGAAAGAAAAAAAAAGTGTCATGTTTAATTTGACACCGTTTGGCCCCGGGGGTGAGCGGTGCCTCACCTAAGCCTTTCATTATTCCATGTCTTTTCCTCCAAACGCACATATGTAAGCATACATTTATATCAGTCTCCCAGGCAATAACGAATATGATAATTCTTATTGAAAAGCAGGAATGTGAGAGTCCTGGTTTGCCCTGGACTCAAATCAAACCAGGCTTCCCTTCCAGAGCGCTGGGTCTGCCTGCCGGCTGCACACCAGCTGGACTGGACGGGATATCACCGCGAGGGACTGCCAAGACTGGACTGTGTGTGTGTGTGTGTGTGTGTTTGTGTGGGTAGGTGTGTGGGTAGGTGTGTGGGTGTGAGAATGTGTGCCTGTGCGTGTGTGCGCGCACATGTGTGTGTGGATGCATGACAGAATGTGTGTGTGTGTGTGTGTGCGTGCGTGCGTGCACCAGAAGGAGAGATACAGACAGCACACACGCAACAGGTGAAACATGAAGACGAGACCCACAAATAAAGCATCTCTCAAACACACAGCCTCCAGTATAATGCCTGGACCGTGTCAACTCACTAAGCCAAAGTTCGCGCTCTCCCAGTGCGAGTCGTCGGGTTTCAGGCGAGCCCGGGCGCAGAACCCCCCCCCCCACACACACACACACACCCGGCACGGCTTGGGTCCGCCTGACCAAATAGTGAGAAATCTGGCCGTCGCATTAAAAGAGGAGACGGTGCAGAGATCAGCGTGACTTTCCACATAAACCAGGGCGCTTGAACCCAGATGCAGATGAAAATCAAGCGGGAGAGAGAGACGGGGATTTGAACCGAATGTGCTGGACATGTGTGACCCGAGCGCACCGACCTCGCCTGCAATCTCTCTCTCTCCGTCCTCCTCTGTCTCCAAAAATTATTCTTTTTTTTACACTCGATGGAATAACATCGAGAACGAGCCGAGGAGTGTTTTATTTCCCACGATGTGTAAAGACCCGCTCGAGGGAAAGCCGTGGTCGGAAATGGCGGTCCGTGGCGTGCGTCCTTCCTACTGGGGGGG
>NC_140254.1:13714811-13732311 GCF_949987555.1 Borostomias antarcticus
TCCCTCCATAGTGTTCCCTCTCCTCCCTCCCTATCCCTCCCTAGTCTCTCCTCCCTCCCTATCCCTCCCTAGTCTCTCCTCCCTCCCTATCCCTCCCTAGTCTCTCCTCCCTCCCTATCCCTCCGTAGTGTTCCCTCTCCTCCCTCTCTATCCCTCCCTAGTCTCTCCTCCCTCCCTATCCCTCCGTAGTGTTCCCTCTCCTCCCTCCCTCTCCCTCCCTAGTCTCTCCTCCCTCCCTCTCCCTCCCTAGTCTCTCCTCCCTCCCTATCCCTCCCTAGTGTTCCCTCTCCTCCCTCTCTATCCCTCCCTAGTCTCTCCTCCCTCCCTATCCCTCCGAAGTGTTCCCTCTCCTCCTCTGCTCACCCTCCCTAGTCTCTCCTCCCTCTGCTCTCCCTCCCTAGTCTCTCCTCCCTCTGCTCTCCCTCCCTATGCTCTGACGTTGCTCCGCTTATTCCATGTGTACAGGAAAACCCTGACTCTCCCTCGTGGCAGAGAAGGGGTAGAGAGTGAAAGAGGTGGGAGAGAGAGGGAGAGAAGGAAATAGAGGTAGAGAAGGAGAGACAGAGAGAGAGAATGAGGAGAGGGAGAGAGGGAGAGGCAGAGAGGGAGAGGGCGAGAGGGAGAGAGAGAAAGAGAGAGAGAGGTGGGCAGCCCTGTCTTAAGTTTGTCCTTGGGAGAATCATCGTACTGAACTTTCAACAAGCTTCCCACCAACTAACGCATACCTGACACAAGCCCACCGCAACAAATCGACCTTTACTTGAATTTGTATTTATTTTTCTAGCGTTTTGTCGTGCATCTCCATTGCTTCTTCTTTCTTTCTTTCTTTCTTTCTTTCTTTCTTTCTTTCTTTCTTTCTTTCTTTCTTTCTTTCTTTCTTTCTTTCTTTCTCTTACACTCGTTTTTCTCTTGTTTTTCTTTGGTTTCTCCCACCCCACGTTTTTTTTTTCGTTTTCTTGTGAACGTGCAAACATGTCAGTGGTAATTCACGTTGATGTGGCGTTTGTGCAAATATTTCCACTGTAACTTTAACCCAGAAATCGATGGCAAATCCTTTTAATCTTCCTGTTTGCTGAGGTGGCCACAAATTCTTGCTTTCCTTGGCTACTTGGCAACAACCTGTTTAAATATACGCCTGGCTCTCTGTTTAGAGTGGAGTCTAAGATTTAACCGTTCGGACGACCTCTCATTGCAGCAGCTCGCCACCGAGGCGTGGGCCCTTTCAAACGGTCAATCGATACTATGTGTGTATTTATGTATGTTTGTGTGTGTGCGTGTGTGTGTGTGTGTATGTGTGCTGTAGCCTATATGCAAGTGTGTATGCCATGGCAGAGTGGGGTGTAGTGTGTGCAGGTCTGAACATACTGTGTGGTACAGTATGCGATCGTGTGCATATGATCCGAATGGGCTGACAATCCGCGTGAGTACAGAGCACATCGTCCAATGGGAACACGTGAACTCCTGTATTCTCAAATGCACAAGTAGAAAAACAAGCGGCTGAACGGAATGCTGCAGCTCCTTCAGCGATGCTATCAGCAACGAAAGGAGAGAACGCAGCATGCTGCCAATTTCCCTTCTGCAGTGGACGATCGGGCCAGGGCTAAAACAAAACAAAATCTGGCAGGCGTGTCACTGCATCTTGATTGGATAAGGTATTAGCACACGCTGGAATTCGCCAAGGTGATGGTCATGTGGTCCATTGATTAGGCTTGTGTGGTAGGCTGAGAGGAACATGTGTAAATATAGAGGCCATGTCTGCCCCCCTGTCCTTCCTCCCCACATATGAAGCCAATTACAGGAGACGACCCGCATAAAGCTCGCTCTTCCCAATGAGAAATATTATGACTGTGGGGCTAGGGGGAATCAGAAAATGTGCCGCCCTATGGTAGACACACACACACACACACACACACACACACACACACACACACACACACACACACAGACACACACACACACAAGTCCGTTCTCATCTGCCCACAGATGTTCCTTCTCAGGGTGATCTCCAGGATTTGGGGGATGTTTTGAAGGGCTGGGTGGATGTGAGTGTGTGTGTGTGTGTGTGTGTGTGTGTGTGTGTGTGTGTGTGTTCGGTCTTTGTGAGGATGCGCCTTCCCAGTGTATTTAGTTGGTGGTGCTAAACCAAAAACATATAGTTGCAAAGTTGACTACCCAAAGGGTAGATAGGTAGCACACACACAAACATTCAGGATACCAGTGACTTTTCTCTATTTCACCTTTTTATTTTGGCCATGTGCCAAACAAACACGCTAACGTTTCGGCCTTGTGGCCTTCATCAGAGCATGAAAGGAAATGGAGGTCATGTCATTTACATAGGTTGCAGGGGGTTCAGGGTTCAAAGGTCACATGAACAACTTCCTGTATATAGATCTTATTTAACCAATTTGACAATGACTAAACATTGGTGAAATGGTACATATCATTAGGTTTACATATTTACATTTTGGCTGACTGAGGTTAAAGGTTTTTTCTCGTCTACATTTGTCCAAACTGTTCAGAGGAAACATTTAAAACTGAAATCGTCATTCAGTCCAGCAGGTGTCATTGTGTTGAGTGTTTAAATCCAGTACATCTCTCTCAGAGAGAGTAGTTTAGGCAGATTGCCTCCTCTGGTTGGAAGAGTTACATGTTCAAGTCTAGTGAAGTGCAGTGAGGCTGGAGAGCCATGGCTGTCTTCATGGTAAAGCTTAGCAATGGCATAGTCCATATTCCCTGTGCGAATGGCTGTTTTATGTTCCGAGATTCGTTGTTTAAGTGCTCTCTTTGTTTGTCCAATGTATGCTTGTCCTCAGGGACATGTGAGCATGTAGATTACTGATGTTGTGTTACAATTTATGAACTGTTTGATGGGAAACCTATTGCCACTATGTGGATGGGTGAAGGACTTGATATTGGTGGTGTTGTTGCAATGGGTGCAATTTCCGCATCTAAAGTTTCCTTTGAGGTGGAGCCAAGTGTGGTTAGGTTTGGTGGATTGAAAAGTATGAACCACTTTGTCTCTGATTGTTGGTGCTCGCCGGAATGCTAAAAGGGGGAGACTTTTGGTGAATTCATTCAGTGATGGTTCTGCTCTTAGAATGTACCAGTGCTTGTTGATTATGTCTCTGAGTTTCTGGTGGCAGTGATTGAATTCAGTTATGAAAGTTATTCTTTTCTGTTTTTCAGATATGGATTTGGGCTTAAGCAACTCAGTTCTTGAAGATGTTAGGGCTTGGTTGTAGGCTTTGTCTATTGTAGATGGATGGTAGTTTCTTTCATGAAATCTTGATTTCATCTCATCCGCCACATTTTTGCAAACATCCAGTTCGGAGCAATTTCTCCTTAGTCTTAGAAACTGTCCCTTGGGTATGTTTTGTTTCAAGTGGATTGAAGTATGAATGCTTCCGTCCTGGTGTTTAGAGATAGTAAGGTCCAGAAAGTTAAAAGCATTGAGCTGCTTGAATTCACATATGCGTGAAACATTTTGAGTTCTTCCATTGTGCCATTCCAGAATATCAGGATGTCATCTAGAAACCTTTTCCACAATGTGATCTTTGTTCTGAATGGATTCTCATTGATGTTGTAGATGTTTTCTTCCTCCCAGTGTGCATGCTGGAGCAGCCGCTGTGCCCATAGCAGTCCCCCTAGTTTGGAGGAAGTAGCGGTCCTCAAATCTGAAATAGTTATTTGTGAGAATCAGGTTCAACATTTCTAGTAGCAGTTCATTGGTGGGTTGGCTCTGGGGGTCCCTTTGGGAGAGAAAATTGGAGATTGAGGCTAACCCTATATCGTTCGGAATGCAAGTATATAGGCTTTTTACATCCATAGATACAAGTATTGTAGAATTGTCTACAGTGTAGTTATCAAGGCAATTGAGTACATCTTTCGTGTCTTTCGCAAAAAGAAGGTGTGGATGTTACCAGGTCTTTCAAGAAGAAATCCACAAACTTAGATAGAGGTTCAGTAATGGATTGTATGCCTGACAAAATGGGTCTTAGTGGGGGATTTTCTGCATCTTTGTGTATCTTTGGGTTCCCATACAGTATTGGAGTCCTAGGGTGTTCTTCTGAGAGGAAGTCAAACAATTTTTGTGTGATCCAGTTACATTCCATGGCATGTTTGAGAAGACTGTCCATTTAACTTTTTATACTACTCACTGGGTTGTATTTTAGGCTCTTGTAGGAATCTGTGTCTTCCACATGGATAAGCATCTGAGTCCTATAGTAGTTTGCATCCATAATCACGATGACTCCTCCCTTGTCTGCAGCTCTGATGGTTATTTCTGGGTTGTCCTTTAGTTCTGCCAAAGCTTGACCTTCTGCCTGGTTGAGGTTGTGATATTGCGGTCCCCCATCCTTGTTAATCATTTTGTCCATATCTTGTTCTATTAATCTACCAAAAGTAGTGATGATTGGACTTGAATTTGTATTGGGCATGAAAGATGAAGGTCTAGTAAAAAGTATTCGCTTTGGGGTCTCACTGAGAGGCATCATAGTGTAGCCTAGGTTTCTGTTGAGAGGGGAAAAGAAGTGCTTCAAGTGTAACTGCCTCATAAATTTGAATGTATCCACTTTTAGATTGAATGCATTGACTTGGTTCGTTATGGAAAAAGATAGACCTTTAGTTAGGAGGGAGGTATGTGCTGGGCTGAGAGTTACTTTGGAGAGATGTATGACTGGTATCTCTTGGATCGCCTGAGGGGCTCTCTTTCCCCTTTGTCCCGTTCTTGTCTTCCTGAACCTCTGTGGCGTCCCACTCTTCCTCAGTGGCCTCTGCTGAAGAAAGGTTAAAGCGGATAGTGTGCTTGTGGGCGTCCACGTGACTCATAGATGTTTCTTGTCTTGAATTTTGGATTCTTTTGCCAGTCATAGATTTTTCCTTCTTTGTAATCACGAATGTATCAAGTCCTTCACCCATCCACACACTGGCAAAAAGTTTCCCATCAAACAGTTCATAAAATGTAACACAACATCAGTAATCTACATGCTCACATGTCCCTGTGGACAAGCATACATTGGACAAACAAAGAGCACTTAAACAACGAATCTCGGAACATAAAACAGCCATTCGCACAGGGAATATGGACTATGCCATTGCTAAGCTTTACCATGAAGACAGCCATGGCTCTCCAGCCTCACTGCACTTCACTAGACTTGAACATGTAACTCTTCCAACCAGAGGAGGCAATCTGCCTAAACTACTCTCTCTGAGAGAGATGTACTGGATTTAAACACTCAACACAATGACACCTGCTGGACTGAATGACGATTTCAGTTTTAAATGTGTCCTCTGAACAGTTTGGACAAATGTAGACGAGAAAAAACCTTTAACCTCAGTCAGCCAAAATGTAAATATGTAAACCTAATGATATGTACCATTTCACCAATGTTTAGTCATTGTCAAATTGGTTAAATAAGATCTATATACAGGAAGTTGTTCATGTGACCTTTGAATCCTGAACCCCCTGCAACCTATGTAAATGACATGACCTCCATTTCCTTTCATGCTCTGATGAAGGCCACAAGGCCGAAACGTTAGCGTGTTTGTTTGGCACATGGCCAAAATAAAAAGGTGAAATAGAGAAAAGTCACTGGTATCCTGAATGTTTGTGTGTGTGCTACCTATCTACCCTTTGGGTAGTCAACTTTGGAACTGGTGTGTGTGTGTGTGTGTGTGTGTGTGTGTGTGTGTGTGTGTGTGTGTGTGTGTGTGAATTTGAAGGGCTAGGTGGATGGTACGCACCGAAGCCTGGGAGATTTTAGGTGCGAGCCCTGAATCTGCTCTACCTGCTGAACTTCATGGAAGTGCTTATTTAGCAGCTGACAGTGGCATTTCAAAGGGTGTGTGTGTGTGTGTGAGTGTGTGTCTGTCTGAAAGAGACACACCCAAAACCTAATGCTTACCTGAATTAAAAAAAGAAAAAAGAAAAAAAAAAGTTTGCAGCCTGGTATAAACACACGTGCACACGCACATACACACACATACACAGCTGATGAGAAAAGGAGTTATTCAAACATTAACATGTGACCCCCTCTCCCTCGCAATATCACTATTAGTCTATGAATTTCTTTGCATGATTTTCTGGTTAAAGTTTGTTTAGAGCTGCAGCCCTGTCTGCTTTGATGTTTGAAGTCTGTCTGCAAATGCTTTCCCCCCCCATTCTTATGTAGAAATCTGGCACGGTGTGTTTGACACACATGTTTCCTATTCGCTAATTGGAGGGACTTGGTATCAGCCATATTTACATCTATTTCTTTCTCTTTTCTTGTACGTTTGGTCTCTAGAAGATAAGAACCAGCAGGGAATGTTCCCAATAAAAGTTGAATGTCTGTGAGTCTGAGAACCCATGTGCATCGACGCTATCCCAGCACTGCCCCCAACCCCCGTTGTGGCCTGCATGTCTTTAAAACAATGTTTGTAATCATAATTTTCATGATTGATTTCTGGCCAATTAACGAGACATGGGGCAGACCCGTCAATTGTTACATGATGCTGGCAAATGTTTTAAATGTTGTTAGCCTATTTATAATGGTAACGTGTTTCTGGGTGGTGGGTGAAAATGTGCAGCAACTCCTCATTCTTTTTTCTCGCTGGCATCCCGACTTAACCGACCAGCTGGCAGTAGTTGTCGCTTGACAGTTACAAAGCATGAGGACAATGTGGTACAGTAATTAATTAGAAAAAATAAAATATGCAAAATAACGATGCTAAGGACTAATGTTAATTTTAAAGAGTGTATTGGTTGCCAATGCTTCCTTGCTTAAAGTTCAATGAGATAACTTTTTTTTTTATAGTTCAATATTCACCTTTACTTGCTATTAGTTAATGAATTGGCCTTAGCAAGACCCAAAAAAGTATTTGTGACATGAGAGTGCATGAGACCCTGTGAATTTATTATTTTAGAATTTCGATGTACTGGCTAGTACACTGGGCGGGAAATCTTGTGGTGGAAGCGGAAGTGACGCGTTTTGCGTATCACAATATCAGGAAGACAACAAACACTTCGCCCCGCAAATATATCTACATGCACATAAAATAAAGAAGACCGATATTTACCTGCATTGAAGCCATCCTTCCAGAAAGTCCACTTAAGTAGCTCTACAATCTTCCAATCCAGTCTACTCCATGCACGTTTGTATCGTCTATCTATCTATCTATCTATCTATCCATCTATCTATCTATCTATCTATCTATCTATCTATCTATCTATCTATCTATCTATCTATCTATCTATCTATCTATCTATCTATCTATCTATCTATCTATCTATCTATCTATCTATCTATCTATCTATCTATCTATCTAATAAAATATTTGCATTGTCTTGCCTGTAGGCCAGTGGCATGAATAGGGGAGCGGTTATCCTTGGGTGATGCACTACAAGGAGAACATTCTCAACCGGTTGAAAATAGGACAATAATTTGAACACTTCTCCAAAACTAAAGAACAGACATACAGTATGTAATACTTTCATTGTGTTACTTAAAAAAAGCGTAAAAACCTAGAAAGTGTGACCAACCACCATGTCAATCGTTTAACACAGATATTTCAATATATCGTCAGAATGAGTAATCCTCATTATTGAATCCTTATGATTTATCAATCTAAAGCATGACATTATACCGCCCCTTCCTCTAGCATAATAAAACAAGGACTAGACCAATTATATAGTACTGTATATGGCTTTACCATTGGTTTCCAACCATACAGCATACATTCACAAAGTATAATGAATTATGATATAAAAATGGGACATGTTTAGTATCAATGTGACCTTGTCAGATGGTTAAACCATTTCTGCAGCGACTGCATGCTTTAACTTTAATCAGAGTGGAGCGGGGTGCGTTTGTAGGGGTTCCCATTCTGAGGTTTCTTGGTCTGCGGTCAACTTGGGCTCCTTTTTATTTCCCTTTGTGATGAATTCTGAACATGGAGGACATTAATGACCCAACCCCACCACACGACCCTGGTTTACATGCAAAGACACTGCAACACTGGAGCCAGACCTGAGCAAAAAGTACCGTAATACTCAAAGGGGAGAGCACCTCAATAAAGAAGTTTGAAATATTAGCACTAGCATGCAGACAAGGTACAATATTCTGAGCATTATAGTATACTTTGCTCATTTGACCAACTTTGCTCCAGCGAATTTGGGCCGTAGGAGCTCCCGCTGTTCCGCTGGTTCTGTCAGCCCCTCCTCCTCGGTGTCTGTCAGTAGAGTGCGGCCCGTTCCAGGTTCTGATTATAGCCTGCTCTCAGTCTGGCTCACCAGGACAATGGTACCATGGGCCCGGCCCAAGGCCCGGAGATATGTACTGTCTAGATTACCTGAAAACATTCTACAGAGCTTTCTCTGAATGTTTCATTGTAATGCAAGCGTTGTGGTGTTTCATTTGGAGGGGGAGCAGGACCATACGATAATTACAGTCAAGGCATGTCGATGACCTTGTCAATGGTATGCTTTACCACCATGTTTCGTAGATTTGTTATGTAACCTCAGCAATGTATGCCGCTAATGAACTATGTACACAAGACGAGGTAGGCAAGAGGCTGGAACACGACCTCTCAAATATGGTTTCATTTTTCTCCTGAGAAATCCACACTGGAAAGAGAAGTCTTGGGCCAAGACCATTTTTTGAAACAACAAATACTGTATGACTGGATCTAAAGAGATACATGCTTTGGTTTTTTGGAGACATTGGGGACTTTCATTGAATGGAAAAAGTAAAGAGATGGGGAAACTCTGTTTCTTACATGCAATTACTGTACCCAGAAATAGAACAACACATGGGACTGGGGTTCAGACCGTGCTTGGCTGAGACCAAGCCAGGTTGAAACTCAGTGTTATTGGCTGAAGGTCAGTGTGGAACAACTTTTTTCCCTCTCACCACTCATTATTTCTTCCGTGTGTACTTTTGAAAGTGTATGTTCTTCCTAACCCCCGCCCACCGCCCCAATTGTAGTGTCAGATCATCTTCGGTCGCCAAGTGTGATAACTGTATATAACTGGTTCTATTTACAAATGACATTTATTGGTTCCATCATTATATCTCATGGTTCTGTTTGGATGCTACATTTGCCAATGTCTTTTTATAGAAGGAAGCACAATTATATGTGTCATGATGTAATTGATTACTGTCATATTGCATATTCCAGATGCACAGTACAATGCAATGAAATATTGTGGTCTAGAATTCTGTTAAACAAGATCTACGGCAGGCTAAACAGATAATTCCAATAGATCCCATTTTGATGGTTGTCTTGCATGCATTCATCAAATGCCACTCTCAATAACCCTAAAAATATCTCCAAGTCTTCCAGCAATCGGTTCTAAAACCCAGAACATGAGGCAAACCACAGGCAACACATGACTGTTCTGCGACGACGACAAAACTTAGAATGTCATTGTTCTGAACCAGGCGACAGTCTTGCACGTATTAACCGCAAGTCTATTTTCCAGGCTGTCGCACCGCGACTTCTAGAATCCGCCTTGACGCGCAATGCCGTGTTCTTTGTGCCTAACTCTCTCTGTCCGCCTGCATTGGAATGTGGCTCTTCTTTGTATTGTGGTTCTAGAAGTTTCCATAGAGCTGACAGAGAGCTGCGGCCATCTCTCCAGGCCATGGCTGTGTGTGTGACTGCCTGTAAAGAATGAGGATGGGATTCATTGAGGTTTGAAATGGGAAACAGACTATAGAGCAGAGTCTTCCAGGGAAGATTGAATCTGTGGGATAGAGGGGTCCTTCCAAATGGACATGGTGTCTTTGTCTTATGCCTGACTCCTTACCACTCTTGGGAGGGTGGCGGGGATGTGGGGGGTGGGTGGAGTTGAGGAGTAGGTGTCTTGGAATGTACCAACATCGTGGCTGTCTTGGCACTCATTCATTATGGGAACCGTCCTCTGCGATGTTGGCATTCTGCGTGGTATGGAAACAGTTGGTGTTTTGTGGGTCGAGTCATGCCAGAACATTCCGATGTGAGTAGCCATGTGAGGAACCCAGGGGGATGAATAACTATGACTAGACCATGTTGGTATCTGTACAACAATGGTGGTCAGTTTACAGTAAATCTCACATCTCAAACTACCGTTTAAGCCAAGTTACATACAGATGTCCAAAGAGAACCTGCAGTAAATATTTCTGTAATAAGAGTTATAACTTAAGAATATATTGTTTTGGCATAGTCCCAAACATCAACACTATACCTCAGGGGACTAATGAAGTTGAAACTTGAAGGTGAAACGTTCTAAATAGTTCCCCAGTCTTGAGGTTCCATATTTAGGAGGAAGAATGGGCCTCTGGTAATGTCCTCCATTCTGTCACACAGGAAGTAGTTGGAAGATATCTTCCTGCCACTTTTCAGTCTACATGAAACATGTTACATTCTTGTTCGCGCATCTAATTTTGATAAGTTCTGAGCATTTTGACCTAAAATGAACCTGAAATTTGAGCTCCCAGCTGGACCCCACCCCCCCTTCCCCCAAATAGCAGGTCTTCCTTGACCTGAAGTGAGAATCGTGAAGATGTCAGTGGGCGTGTCCTATTCTACATGAAAGAGAGGAAGGAGAAGACAACAAAAAAGAGCATGCAGTGGTCTGCCAACAAAACCCAATGCTTGGGGATGATTTGGTCATCTCCTGAGTTTCAGGAAATAGATAGCATTCTTCATGCATGTAGTCATAAAGTTGTATTGTTCTTATCATTAATAGTTCGTCCATGCTTGTTTTTTGGAACAAATCTAATATCTGTACAAAAGGTCACAGGCAATCAATGTGACCCGCCATCTTGCTACTACGGTTTACTTCCGTTGCGCATTGTGCGACGCCCTCCCTTGATTTAAAATCCGCTCAAAACCGATGGAAACTCAGGCTCGGGTTCGCTAGATAGCGCCACGTTTCCAAGAATCCTGAGCAGAACCAGTTTAAGAACCAGAGCTAATTTGGTGGAAAACGGGTCTCTGTGTGTATTCACAGTGCTGATTGGGTTATATTGGTCCTCCGGCCTTTCCTCTCATGGCTTCCATTCCTGCTCTTGTTTATATCAGAGCCAGACCCGGGAAAGCCCGAGTAAAGCCTGCTCCTCATCGGCCTCAGAGGACATCCAAGAGATGGAGGATTGTGATGAGAAAGCTTGTAAAGATGTCTTCAAACCGTGGGTGTAAACTGCGGGCACGGCATTATCTCAGACGACATTTTAACAGCACAGCCATATTTGGTTTGCTCTAGTGGTTCCAGGTGTACCCACCGACACGGCAGAAATGTTTACCATTGTGCCTCGAAATTGATTTTGTTAACCTCCTACAGTTCATTGACATTCGTTAAAATACTGTAAATGCCTCGTCACATGTTTATAACATACGGACCTAGTCATATTAGAAATGACACAAAAAAGTTTTAAAAAAAAGTGCCTACGGGGAAGAAGTAGGTTGTTTATTTATGTAAATGTTAAATGGAGTACAGTAGCACACCACAGAAGAAATGTGCCCTCTTTGGTGGCTGCACTCGAGGTTCAAAGCGAGCGCAAAGTTGTTTGCGTGCTGTTTACTGTAGTCGCATGCCCCCGTTGCCGCGGAGAGACTGCGCGCCCCTCGCCACTCCGCACGCGCTCATTCCGCCATGGCGTGTCCTTCCAGGGCATCCGCTCTACAGCAGTACGCAACGTTCTAACACGAACCGCATGTCACAACCTGGCTTCCATTCTCTACCATCCTCACTGCTCTATCTCTCTTCCCAGACGCCTCTCACCCTCTCTTCCTCTCCCTGCAGCTGTGGTTCTTCTCTTTTTTTCTAGTCTTTTTTCTTTGTTTCTCTCCATGTTTCTTCGTTGTGTTTGTCTTCCTGCGGTGTCCATTCTAAAGGCTAGTTCCCATCAACACAGATGCTGTTTAGGGTTACAGGGTAGTTTAGGTTAATCTGCCGAGTCGTAAATCTGTTCACCTTTGGAATTATTTGCCGCTGTTCTCCTGTGATGTTATGTTTCACCCCACGATATGCATCTGCTACTTTCTGTGTAGTGTGTTGCTGATGATAAATGAGTGTGTGTGTGTGTGTGTACGTGTGTGTGTATAGATAATTATGTGATATCTGTAAGTGAAATGTGTATATGTGCATGTGTGTGTGCATGCGTGTGTGTGTGCATGCGTGTGTGTGTGTGCATGCATGTGTGTGTGTGTGTGTGTGCATGCGTGTGTGTGTGTGCTCTGTCCATCTGTCCTATACAGCACATCTGGGCTGCAGCTGAACACTCTCCTCCAGGCAAAGTCTGTGCTGTTTGTATTTTAACATTGTGTGTGTGTGTGTGTGCCTGTGTGCATATTTAGCTGAGTGCATATGGGTAGTTGCACTGTGATTGTGTTAGTTATATGTGTGTGTGTGTGTGTGTGTGTGTGTGTACAATATGTGTGTGTGTGTGCGTACAGTGTATGTGTGAGTTGATTGTACATTCACGTCACAGTATTCTACACAGTCGCCTCCCCAACTCTCCTACCCCCCCTACCCCTCCTCCCCAAACTCCCTTAAACCCTTCATCCTCACCGTTGACTCCTCAGAGCTAATATTTTACCAGGTAACCAAACACAGCCAAGACCAGGCTGACATCTCTCTTTATTTTTAGCCCCAGTGATCAAAGAAGGGTCTGAAGACTGGAGGTGGGTGATGTGTGTGTGTGTGTGTGGGGGGGGGGGGAAGCCCATTCTTCTCCTTTGCTGGGTCCGTTGGCAGGGTTGTTAGGGGTCCTAGCCAGGTGACTGTCTGTGTGCGTGTGTGTGTGTATTTGTGTATTCCCCATGTAGCTACCATAATCATAACATAATGGCCGTTCCAGGATTTCAAACCCATAGGGCCACAGACGTAGTAGAGTTGGTATGTACAGTAACTGGAAAATTGCTGGTCCAAGTCCCCTCGCCTTCATTTGCTACTTTAAGGAAGGCTAGACTGATATAAAACTCCCGAGCATCATGCCAAACAGACACCCCCCCTCCATGTCTGGAGTACCAGCCTCTCTGGGGAGGGGGGAGCGATTTGCATACGGCAGAGTGTTTACGGCTATAAATCGGGGGGGGGGGGGGGGGCGCGATCCGGCGATCCGCAACGTACCGTGTCACATGTTTCCAAAATGTCGTCTTCGCTGCACTTCGCTGTTATTCCTCAATCTAGCCAAACGGCTGTGTGTGCGTGTGTGTTTGTGTGCGTGTGTGTTCCTCGGTCCAGCGTATTCCGCGCAGCGGCGGTAAAACAAAACTACGAGGGAGCGGATAACGCTGAAACGAGGACGGAGGGAGGAGAAACAGAGCCGGGAAAAAGGCTAGAGATTTCCTGAAATGATCCCTTAAGCTCTCCACAGCCAGGCCTGTGATTAATGGTGCCTCGGATGGAGTGGTTTGGTCTGATCGAGACGGCGGGGTTTGTAGCTGCAGCACATAGGCTACGCCCCTAATTGAGATGAATTGGGGGGAGGCGTGGGGGGGGCGTGGGGGGGTGGACGACTTCATAATACTGTCGAACAGGTCTCCTGTTGTTCCTGCTTGTTTGAGACGTGAACTACTAGCTTGATAAGCGTGCGAAAAATCTGTAGTCTAAGGTCTCCTTTGACTGTTAATGAGTGATTCTCTACCTTTTTACTGTATGTTTTCTTTCTTTTTTTACTGTAGGCCTATGTCTCGGTGAAAACCCTTGACTTTAAACTTCAACTGATGTCTGTCATATTATAGGATTACATTGTGTCCTATATTATCCAGATGAACACGTTTTACGAGTGTTTACGAGCTCATTCCTTATCGTCAGCAACACACTCTACACAGGAACTGGCAGATGCGTATCATGGGGCGAAACATGACATCACAGCAGGACAGCGGTAAATAGTTCCAAAAGTGAACGGATTTACGAGGCGGCAGATTAATCGGCCTCTATCAGACGCGGCGGGGCCTCCGGACGTCCTAGCACGCTGAGTGACGAGTCATAAATCTGACATGGCCTGGGGAGGGTCGCGTTTCGGTGCGCGCTGACCTCACACACCCCCAGACACACACACACACGCGCGCGCGGGCCCCTGAAGGGGAACAGAAAGAACAAAGGATCGAATTCAGAGGGAGAAAAGATGAGGGGGGAAAAAAACATAAACAAAACAATGACAGAAAGCAAAGCCACTGGTTGACTTTCTGACCGCAGTGTGTTTGTGTTTACGGGGCGAATCAAAGTCGGTTTCGGAGTGAGACGCGAGCGAAGCGTGAGGGTTGCCATGGGAGCAGACGATACACCGGGGGCTCGCGTAAAGGGGGGGCCACCAGACGGGACTGTCATCATATAGCAGACCTCTGCTTTGATTTCCTTTATTAGCCTGTGTGTGTGTGTGTGTGTGTGTGTGCGTGTGTGTGTGTGTGTGTGTGTGTGTGTGTGATCTCAGACTCAGGCTATCTCAGGCTATGGGACTAACAACACTAACACATCACTCATGTATGTGTAACATTCCCAACCTAAATAAATTGTCTCAGACCCAGGCATCATACTGTAAGATGGACCAGACACACTCAGAGACACACACACACACACACACACACACACACACACACACACACACACACACACACACACACACATTCCCCCACTCTAAATCACACTGTTAGGCCATGAAGACGGAATGCAAAGAACACGGCTAGTCATGATATCCACACACACACACGCACACACGCACGCACGCACGCATGCACGCACGCACGCACGCACACACACACACACACACACACACATACACACACGATTTACTGTTATACATGTGGAGAGTCACACACATGTAATGGCATCAAATGTGTGGTGGGCAACACACACACACACACTAATAAAAAACACTAGGAAACACAAGGAATACCGCCCAGGGGACCTTATGCCAGACAGTGATTTAGTTTCAGACGGGGAGTGAGCGAGCCTGTATATCTGTCAGTCTGTTGGTCAGACACACAGACTCGCTGGCCGGGTCGCCTCAACACAGTGGCAGAACAGAAACAACCACACGGCCGGTTCAGGCACGGGCCTCAGACAGACACAAACACAGCAGGAGAAACACTGATACATGCAGTCATTTGTGCAGACAGACGGATGGACAGGCAGGCAGACAGAAAACTCACTCACCCCGCACTCCACATATACACACGCACGCACACATGGACACATGTATGCACGCACACACACACACACACACACACACACACACACACACACACACACACACACACACACACACACACACACACAAATACACACACACATGCCATGTGCAGACAGACGGATGGTCAAGCAGGCAGACAGAAACGCACTCACTCTAACACACACACACACACACACACACACACACACACACACACACACACACACACACACACACACACACACAGAGGATAGCTGAATCTAAGTCAAAGTGTTTTATTCATGAAATGCAAAGTATAACACAAGGTCATTCTGAACAATGGAATTCTCAGAACATGGCAAGCAACAACTACATACATTGGTAAGCATTAAAAAATAAATAAATACATATAAAAAAGTCACAAAGGAAGGGTGAAAATAATGAGAATAGCAAAAATATGCGTATAGCAGTAAAACAGCTGACTCGCTCAAACAGGAATGGCCGTAGCCAGTTTATTTTCAAAAACTGGTTGCTTTGGTTTGTTTGGACCACGACAAACAGTAACATATACTTCACCAGTGTTGTTTGCAAATCCATCACGTGTTTTGATATACACTCTGCAGCTCTGGTCCAACACAGGGAGGCTGCAGTCGTCTGATGTGGCAGACCAGCCCCGGCTGTGTTGTGAACGGAGCCTTTGAGCAACTCACGTTGAGCATTAAAGTGTATCTACTGAGGGAAACACAATGTGGAAATGCATTACGTACACAAACACATTTAAAGGTGTTGTGTCTGTACCGCACCCACAATGCTTCCAAGCTTTTAGGTTTAGCTATTAGGAGATGCATTGTTCGCAATAGATCAACAAAAGCCGCAGACGGTAGAGTAGTACACTGGAGGTGACAGACGGCTTAAAAGCGTGTGACCTGTGATGGTTTAATGCCAACAAAGTTTCAGCGCAGTGGAATGAGAACATGTTGAAAGGATAGACGGATAGTTGGGTGGTTTTCTCACTGTCTATCATTGCATTGTCATTGCATGTCTGTCAATCTCATCCACACAATGTCCTGGCTCCCTAACATTAGTTTTCACAGTCTGTCACCCGTTCTTATCTCATGTCTCAAGTGTACGGGTGTGTTTGCGCGGGATGTGTGTGTATGTGTGTGCTTGACTCCAGTCTGTTCTATTGTATACTTCTGTGTGTGGGTCTCAGATAAGCAAACCATTTACAATAATACATGTGTGTTTGTGCTGCTTAGTGTGTGTGTGTGTGTGTGTGTGTGTGTGTGTGTGTGTGTGTTTGTGCGTCCTTCCCTTCGCACCATTACAGGAGAATTATTTCCTCAGATTGTCTCTTTGCCCAGCGCGGACAGGAAAAAGGAAGTGCTTGTTGCCATTGCACAGCGTGAACATTCTGACAATGCCGACCAGGCTCTTAATGCATACAAATGAGGCTGTGTGTGTGGGTGTGTGTGTGTGTGTGTGTGTACTGTATATGAGATGTGTCCGTCCTTGTGTGTGCGTCTGTGTGTGTGTGTGTGTGTGTCCGTGTGTGTGTGTGTCCACGTGCGTGTGTGTGTCCATTTTTGTGTGTGTGTGTGTTTTCCTGCGCCTTAATGTTTTTTTTCCTCCCTCTATTTTTCTTCTCACAGACGGGCGGCTGATTTAGCACAGAGGCATGATGGGAGATAAGGACAGGGGTTGGAGATCAGAGCTCGTAAAGTCCTTCCCCCTCCAACCACCCCGCCAACACCCCCCCCCCCCCCCCCCCCGCCCGCTCAGCGGCCCGCCCACCCATTTGACACTTTCTCAACCTCTTTGCATCCTCACACACACAGACACACACACACACACACACACACCGATGCTCTCTAAGATATCTTCCCAGTCCGTGTTGAGAAGGAGACAAAAACAACCTGTTTTGGTTGGGGGTCGGCCTGAACTGGATCTGACTGTGCAGTCGGAGGCTCAGTAGACTCAACAACCAGACTGAGCTGAGCTGCACTAAGGGCTTTTCTTTTTATGTCAGGCCAGACATCTGATATATATTCAGACCATTCTGCCAAAGCAGTAGTAGACGGGACCGGAGTCTGACGTCAGAGAAAGCGCAAGACTAAAATGTTGATCTTCAGCTCCATCCTGGTTTTGAAGGAGATTTTCTGGACCCCTGCTCTCATGTGGCTGGGAGCCTGAGGGTGGATGGATGGTGTGTGGGCAGGGTTGTCACCCCACCCCCCGCCCCACCCCGGCCCCTCACGCTCTGGGGCCCCCTCCTCTCTGCCCTCTCTGCCAGGGCCCCGTTTGTCAAAGCAGGAATGAGTATGTGTGTGCGTGTTTGTGTGTGTGTGTCATTTTACCCCCCCCCCCACACACACACACACACA
>NC_140254.1:13737311-13742311 GCF_949987555.1 Borostomias antarcticus
CCTCCAAGTTTTCCAAATGGCTTATTTGGCCCTGAAAGAAAATGAATGAAGGTATGCACCGACCTCTTACTTACAGAATAGCGTGGGTCATAAATGAAAAGACCAAAAGAAAAACGCTCCCCCAAACCCTGAAACCGAACCTGCAGCTGATTGAACAAACTAAACAGTCGGAGACACTGAACGAAAAGATACTGCAAAGTTTCAGGCTGCGAACAAAAAGGACAGCTGTCCCCGGCGCACCAGAGGTCTGTTGGTAGCTACGGCCCCATGTACGATCCTCCACTGGAGGTCACCAGTCCGTTTGTCAACGGGGGGGTTGTATAGGGACCGCCAACAGCCCCTCGGAGATGATCTGTGTCAAAAAACTCAGTCCACCTCGACACCTTCACCCCTGCCAGAGAGCGTAAGTTTGAAACCTTCACACTTATGCAATACACCGCCTTCCTCCCCACCGTCTCAAAGCCCCCAAACTCTGGGATCTTTAGAGACAGCAGAGAGAGAAAGAGAGAGAGAGAGAGGAGACTACATCTGTAAAAATATTACCAGATCCCCCATGTTATTATATTATACATTTAATTGTTATTAGATGTTTTGCTTGTACGTTTGACATTTGTATATTATTGTATGTTAATCAAGATTAAATTTAATTCATTTCTTATTAAAGAGAGAGAGAGAGAGAGAGAGAGAGAGAGAGAGGAGAGAAGGGTAAAACATAGATTAGTGAGATCTATGTCTGTCCACACACACACACACACACACACACACACACACACACACACACACACACACACACACACACACACACACACACACACACACACACACACACACACACACACACTTTGTTACACCGTTTCTCCCAGCATGTGATGAGGGGAAATGCAGACTCGGATGTTACAGAGCTCTCCTGTGCTGATGCCCCTCTTAAGGCTGCTGCAGCACAGGCCCAACCCTAGTCTGGGGATACCAGAGTATCACAGGCCCAACCCTAGTCTGGGGATACCAGAGTATCACAGGCCCAACCCTAGTCTGGGGATACCAGAGTATCACAGGCCCAACCCTTGTCTGGGGATACCAGAGTATCACAGGCCCAACCCTAGTCTGGGGATACCAGAGTATCACAGGCCCAACCCTAGTCTGGGGATACCAGAGTATCACAGGCCCAACCCTAGTCTGGGGATACCAGAGTATCACAGGCCCAACCCTAGTCTGGGGATACCAGAGTATCACAGGCCCAACCCTAGTCTGGGGATACCAGAGTATCACAGGCCCAACCCTAGTCTGGGGATACCAGAGTATCACAGGCCCAACCCTAGTCTGGGGATACCAGAGTATCACAGGCCCAACCCTAGTCTGGGGATACCAGAGTATCACAGGCCCAACCCTTGTCTGGCCATACCAGAGTATCACAGGCCCAACCCTAGTCTGGGGATACCAGAGTATCACAGGCCCAACCCTAGTCTGGGGATACCAGAGTATCACAGGCCCAACCCTAGTCTGGGGATACCAGAGTATCACAGGCCCAACCCTAGTCTGGGGATACCAGAGTATCACAGGCCCAACCCTAGTCTGGGGATACCAGAGTATCACAGGCCCAACCCTAGTCTGGGGATACCAGAGTATCACAGGCCCAACCCTTGTCTGGCCATACCAGAGTATCACAGGCCCAACCCTAGTCTGGGGATACCAGAGTATCACAGGCCCAACCCTAGTCTGGGGATACCAGAGTATCACAGGCCCAACCCTAGTCTGGGGATACCAGAGTATCACAGGCCCAACCCTTGTCTGGGGATACCAGAGTATCACAGGCCCAACCCTAGTCTGGGGATACCAGAGTATCACAGGCCCAACCCTAGTCTGGGGATACCAGAGTATCACAGGCCCAACCCTAGTCTGGGGATACCAGAGTATCACAGGCCCAACCCTTGTTTGGGGATACCAGAGAATCACGGTGTGGTATTGACTTTAAACATCATTGTCAGACATGTTCTTTGTCTCTGTGTCTCCGTCCCATATCCTCTCTCTCTCATTCTCTCTCTCTTTCTCTCTCTATTCCTCACCTTCTCATTCCTACTTGAATGGATGTAAGGAATTCTATTAATATTTGTTATATCAGACAAACGCTAGATTCTTCTTTCTTTGTTCTCTGCTGGCACCGACACCCTGTCCATCCTGTCCACTCAGACTCCTCGTCTCTCAGATCATATCCACCCTGTCCATCCTGTCCATTCAGACTCCTCGTCTCTCAGATCATATCCACCCTGTCCACCCTGTCCACTCAGACTCCTCTCGTCTCTCAGATCATATCCATCATGTTCTTTCAAGTTCTTTTCACCATTCTCAACTATTGCAAAAATGTGTCTGTCTGTTCCCTTTTAAGGAATCTAGAAAGGAATGTCTCCCCATCCCTCTCACTCCGCCATCTCTCTCTCTCTCTTTCTTTTTCTCTCTCTCTCCCTCTCTCTGTATCCCTCTCTCTCTCACCCTCTGCCCTCCCTCTCTCTCTGCCCTCTCTCTCTCTGTCTGCCCTCTCTATCTCTCCCTCCCTCCCTCTCTCTCTGCCCTCTCTCTCTCTGCCCAATAAATCTGGGTGAGTGACGCTGGGCCGGACCGACTGTCGGAGGGATAGCTGTCCGCGTCGAGACGAGGGCGAGACCCTCCAGGACCCCTGGGAACTGGAGGCCATAAAACACGGCTCCCTCCGACGATCGCTCGGCGCGCACGCCTCCCTCAGGAGCGACCACCAGCGGTGTCCGAGACGCCCCGCATGCGCCGTCAGGATCAAGACGACAGATGCTCGACCGCCATCTTCTGTTTTCCTGTTCTAGCTCTTTCTCTCCGTCTCTTTCTCAAGGGAAACATGAACGAGACATGAGGGGACAGGAAGAGGAGAGCTCAGCTGCAGGGTCAAAAGCAGGTCAGGGGTCAGGCAAGGCTGCACTGGACTCCTCTCGATCAAGTGTAAAAGGGAGAGAGAGAGAGAGAGAGGGAGAGAGAGAGAGGGAGGGAGAGAGGGAAAGAGAGAGAGGGAGGGAGAGAGAGAGGGAGAGAGAATGAGAGAGAGGCAGAGAGAGAGAGAGAGAGAGAGAGAGAGCACCAGGTTCAGTTAGGCGGGAAAGCGCTCCTTGGTGATCTCTATTCATGTTCGGGGGCCTCTTCTATCCTCTCTGACGTACTGCTGCCCTCTCCACCCTTATCTTCACCATCTCTCATATTCTCTCACTGCTTTACGATGCCAGAAAGCAAAGCATTAATGACATCCAATCCCTTTGAATTTATAATTCAACGAGTAAATGAAAGAGGATAGGTCGTACACCTCCCTCCCTCTCCCTCACCCTAACATGCATGACTGCATACCGAACGGAAAGGCATTAAGTGTAACCCTCTACCAGCCTGTGCTCCGGGAGAGATGCTATCGAGGCTCTACGACACATTCCTCAGGATTACCCCTGTATTGCATAGCAGTCCTGTTACTATCTGAGCATTTTTAACATACCATGTAAAATCCCCCCAACCCCACCCCCCCGCCCCTACCTCGGCCCCTGTCAGGAAAGGGGGTGTGAGTCATGCAATGAGCGTGTGTGAAAACCATGAGAACAACAGGCTCCCCCTTTCTCTGGACCCAAGAGGAGTCTGGGTATTATAACGTTACAGAGTGTTTAAAACGTAGGCCGTTATGAACCCCCAGACACAAAGACCCCAGACTTATGTGCCACTCGCCACTAATAAAAAGTTTAAAAATATGAACATTGTTCAACATGACCTCATTTGCGGAGTGCAACGGTGCGATTCCCCCCCACTCTAAACAGGCAACGTAAGTATTTCCCATTGTTTATAGAAACCATGAGGGCCCTATAAAGTCTGGAGAGAGATACGGTGTGTGTAACCCTCTGGTGAATAGTTACTCTACACCTGGCTGGATATATGTGTGTGTGTGTGTGTGTGTGTGTGTGTGCGCGCGAGAGAGTGTGAGAGAAAGAGAGAGAGAGAAAGAGAGAGAGACTGTGCATGTACATGTATGTGTGTTCGACAACACGTAGAGCCTTTTTTTTTTTTAAGTGCTCATGCTACTGGGTGTTCAGAGGTTAAGATGTTCCCCCTCAAGGGATGTGGGACATCCTGACCAATAAAACTAAATCACCACTTAACTGGCAGTGACCCCCCAGTCTAATGTAATTAACCCTCTGTCCTCTGGGGGCAGCGTTCAGTGCCAAGCCTGAGAGAAGCTGTCCAAATAAACCTGAGGGAAGTGTTTGTTGATTTTTACTGCGCTGACTCAAACTGTCAGTCGAAGTGTTCATACTTTACGAAGCAATAAACATGTCTTCCCCGTCTTTGTCCAGACTTTATCCAACATTTCTCCTATAAAAAGTTGTCAAATAAAAAGACACAGACAGAAGATTAAGACAGTAAAAAAAAAAAAAAATTAAAGCACACGAGGTTCAAGCCAGGAGCGGTTGGGATCCTGAGGAAACACTCCTGAACTCCTGAACCTTCACCTCCGACCCTGCCGACTTCCTCGGATGGGAATCTTACCCTCAGCTGCTCTCTCTACCTGCTGCGGGGAGGATGAGGAGGTGATGAAGAGTCTGTCAGTAAAATCGGATACGCTTGCAAACGTTTCTGTTTGCTTTCCCGGGGGAGTTTCGGGGCGGAGGCCCCCCGACTGCTTCCCCCGGCGTGGCGGCCCGGGGTAAGACGTGATTGCAAACAGCGCCTCGCTCACGGCGAACCTGCTGTAGCGTTCTGACAGCCGTGACTCTGTCTGATGATTGGGAGGATCGCTTGGCTTTCTCGTCCGGGGGCTTTTCCGATATCGCAATATGAAGACGTCGTCTTTAAACAGAAGAGAAAGAGGGAAAGAGAGAAGGAGAGAGATGGAGAGAGATAGAGCGAGGGAGAGAGAGGGGTCCAGAGTGAGAGAGAGAGAGGGAGAGGGGAAGAGAAAAGAGAGATGGGGGACGAGAGAGATAGATAGAGAGGGGAAGACGAAGAGAGAG
>NC_140254.1:13752311-13769811 GCF_949987555.1 Borostomias antarcticus
CTCTCTCTCTCTCTCTCTCTCTCTCTCTCTCTCTCTCTCACACACACACACACACATACACACACACACACACACACACACACACACACACACACACACACACATACACAGACACACACACACGCCACTAGGGGGTATCAACTATGGGGTGTGAAAAGTGCCCTTTGGTTGCTTGTTCAAGCTTACTTACAACGTGTATGTATGTGTGTGTGTATGTGTGTATGTATATACATACACACACACATACAGACATACACACACGTTCGTGTGAACAAGCAGAGCTCACTGCAAAACATGCGCACATGCGCGGTAGTTCGCTCGCGCTTTAAATGAATGGGGGAGCTCACGTGACCGAATGACTGTTTGCGTTGTGAGTTGTGAGCTCAGTGGCGCGTGTATGTGTGTATGTATGTGTGTGTGTGTGTATGTATGAGATCGAACATAGCCTACATACATACACACACACATACATACACACATACACGTTCGTTCCAACCAGCGCAGCTGTATGTGAAACCGCTTGCGCATACAATCGCGGTAGCCACCGCACTTCCGCGTGACGTCACCGAATGCTCTGCCGCTGTTTAGAGAAGAGCGTGTATGTGTGTATGTGTGTGTGTGTGTGTGTGTGTGTGTCTGTGTGTCTGTTTCGACTCGCTTAATGAAGGACCTCGATACATCGCTTCAGAGAATGAAGACGACTATGGTAAATATAGCACAAAAAATATGAATATCTGCGTGGTTAGATGTATCGGCTTTTACTGCAAGCTAGCTAGCTTCCCAGCTAACGTTACATCATTGCCTAGGCTAGCGAAGTGTCCAAGACTGTGGGTAACGTGAGATGGTCACGTTATGCGAATTCAACTCGGTATATTATGTAGCTGTATCTAGCTAGCTCCATTACTTTACAGTTTGGCTAGAGAAATTTGGCTAAAATCACGTCACAACTGTATTCCCTGTGCAGTAACGTTACTCATTCAGCACCTGCCTCCATTATTAATGTTATTAAATAGTGTATGCCTGTGATCAGAGAGGAGCGCGTTATTCCCTCTAGCCTTAATGGTTTGTAAATGTTATAAAGTGTCTATTGCAATATGGAGGTACATTATTATTTTCCATATGCTGTATTCGAGAGTAGAGGTTTTGTAACTATCTCCCATTTACATTACATTATTTTACATTTACATTAGCCATATACATGTGCATGAACGCTCTGCAGTAATGACTTGGGTGCTATTATCACAGTGCTTGTTGGGTCCAACTACAGATTGTTTTTGATGTTGTAGATGGACTGTGTACCAGCCTTCAGATTTGACTCCAACAACCTCATGGTCATGGCTCAGGGAAGTACTATTCAGCTGCAGCGGTGGAGAAGTGATGCCCCTAAGGGAACCAGCCCAGAGGAGGAAGGAGAATTGCAGTTTGTTTTCTGTCGTGGAGTTGTCCCGAGTTGTCAGATGAACGTCCAGCTATACCTGCTGGGAGGAGCTGAGCTGGAGTGAGGACCGAGGGAGGCGATAGGCAGCTAGTAGCCAGGACCTCGACACCATCAGCCAGCTTTACACAGACTGATGCATTGCAATAGTAGAGATTGTAGAACATGTCATTTCTTATCATTTGTTTATGTCAGAGACATAGTGTTAATATGTCACATAGTATAATAACGCTTAGTAATGAAGGAAGGTACCCACGATCACACTGTAGCATTTCAACGACTGGTTTGCCAGAAAAATACAATTATGTATCCAAGTCCATCACAACAAACAACACAGCTTGGATAATGTGTGCCATGTATGCAGAGCTAGTGTAGCTGATATCATTGCGATGTGGTATAAAGACAACACTGCCACAACTTGTTGCTGAATTTGTATTGCAGGCAGGGGTCACTAGTCATCACTGGAGCTGACATCTAAAAAGTGTTGGCAAACGTGTCTCTTGCTCACAAATCTACTTGGATCCTCACTGTTACATGGTAGTTAAAAAAGCAAACACATTTGTCAGTAAACAAGTTGTCTCTGTTTACGATTTGAAGAAACTAGACATCCAATCAGCAATGCAAGTTTTATTAAGAATTATGCATACAGGAGGTATGTTCCAGTCGTAATTGATTTCTATGCAGATTGTCCAGACTGGTCTGTGGAGAGAAACAGAGTGTCAGCTTGCTAGATAGTGATTCATGTCTGAAGAGGCAACCTGGGAGTGGTTGAATGGCCTTACATCTCACCTGAGTGTTCAGCCATATATGCCTGGAGCATGCTCAAAGCCTCCAGGTATATGTCTACTCCGTAGACTTCGCTCGTCCGGAAGGGGTCGATGTTCGACTGCAGCAGGTTCTCGTAGGTCACCGATAGCGCTGGGGGAAGAGCTGGAACCTCCACACGTTCCCGTGCATCAGGGGATGGAGCTGGCCCATTCCAGTCGATTCCGTAAATGGGGTAATCCATCTAATCCAAAACAATTACCGAGAAATTATAATTAGGGCGCTCCTTGTAGACATGTCCTACCCTTTAGAAAAAATGTCTAAAACATGCGTCTTGAAATGGGGATGCAAATCCCCACCAGTACATCTGACATCACTGTACATCTGACAACAGAAGAAGTTGTGTAGGCATTTTATGAACTATTTTTGCATGGCCACTCTTACCTCATCGGGTATCTGCTCCATATTGAGAAGCTGTCCAGCCACCCACAGCTGCTGGGGGGATTTGTTTCCCTCGGAAGACAGCGGATGTCTGTCCACATTTGGCTGAACAGACGAAGATGCCAGTTCAGCCTTGGAAGCATCACGAAATGTAGGCAAAGGAGATGGGCGTCCTGGTCACGATCCATGGCTCCAATCTCCTCCAGGTGGCGGAAGGCAGCATAATAGTTGCCGACCACCACAAGTCTCGCCACAGGCGTTCTATTCTCTGATTGTGGACAGACTTGCCAGTTATGACGCACCTTCGGTCTGAGTTGGGAGGAGAAGGGAGGGGTGGTGGAATATTAGTGTTTTACGGCACACTACGCAGTTGTGTCAATCAGTGGGGTACAAAGCAAATGTACTATCCATTTTTTTACTGACATGTTTAGTTTGCCAAGTGTTGCTGCAAAACATGATCATTTTGTGATGATGATTCAAAAACAGAAGGCAATATTTACCAGGTCCACGTTGTGGATGCCCCAGCATGTACCTCGCCACATCGACATTCTCTCCCCCTTTGTCAGTGCGAACACATGCAGGCAACCCATGGGCATCCACAGCTTCAATGAAGCACTCCAGAACGGTGGATGCCCTGTTGTTGTTGCTGGCCCTCAGGAACATGATCTTCCGGCTAAATCCATCAATCCCCCCATGTATTACAATTATCCAGCTGTGAATTGACAAAAAATAAAAAAAACGTTAATGGATGCAATTTAAACTGAGAAAACTACAGCCCATCATAGTCATGTATTTTTTTCACCAATACAAAAGTGTCACCATGTTCATTCATCATGAGAGAAAAGGATGGCAGGGCCCTTGATCTTCAAGATGAAAGCGCTTTCATTATTTTGTCTCAAGATTCACTCCAGTAATTCACCCCTGCCTCTGTGCCTATTGTACCTAATGAGGTACAATCCATGACTCCATAGTCTCAGACGGACTAAGACAGCTTAAGCAATCCGACTTAAACCTACTCCTGGCATGCATGTAAGGCTAGTCTACTCAACAAGGTCCAATGTTTTTATAAGGGAAAGGCAGTGATGTTATATGCTCATGTTTCAGCTCGACATGTGTCCCCAAGACCCATTAGTAATAACTTTAAATGTATAATAAATATATTTTAATTCGCCAAGATGGCTCTTTTGTGTCAAGTTTTTTTTGTGGAAAAAAAATTCACTATTGTGTCATTTTTAAGTCATGTGAAATCAGAGGACTTGAAAGGGAATTCATGCAAAATTGTTCAAATCTGATATTGGCATCTTACTGGATTAATTTATGGTATCCATCGAGATGCCAGAGGGACAGAGGGGCTGGTACGGAGTATGGTCGTCTTGGTGTGGTATGTATTTGAAGACCACGCAGCACAGTCCCAACTGGATCTACTGCTCTGAGTGCCTCCCTTATTCGCTGCTGCTGCACCCTAAAAACACATGGAAAGGTGTTCAACAGCACATGGTCAGTGAAGTAAATAATAAGATAATAATTTGTCTAGGCGGCTCAATGAGAAGAATTCACTATACAATCACTCACCTGTGACCAATGGACATGAGGTAACCGCTGACAATCTTGGAGCCAATGTTCGGGCAGTTGGCTATTGCTTCCAACACCTTTTCCTGAAGTTCCTGGTCACTCATACCACTGTAGGTCTGGCGCACAGACAGGCCATACTCGGTCATTCTTCGCCTAATGGTGCGGACACTTAGAGAGAAGATTTGTGCAATTTCTCTAACTTCAAAGTTTTGCTCCAAGAGGTATTCGAGTTGCTCTTGTGTGACGACCCGAAAAGATGTCCCTCTTTGAACAGGAACAGTCACATTTAGGTTCTCCAGTTTCTCCAGGGCTGTGTGCAATTGGGAGAAGATTTCCTCTTCGTGCTGTAGTGTTCCTGTGGTAGCAAATCTTGAAAGAATATGGATGGTGTTCTCCAGGCGATATTGAAAATGATCGAGATCTGTAGGCGATTGCTGAAGCTGCTCATCCAATCTGTTCAATAGTTCTCCAATTTCTTCCAATATCTCTGTCGGTATCGGCATCTGTTGACTTCAAAAGAATCAGAAATAATAGGAGGTTAATGTTACAGTTTTGATTACAAACAAGGACTGGGGTGTTGTACCGTCTCTAATTCAAGTCACTACAGACAAATATATTGTTGCAATGAAAGCCTTTTGTATGGGATGGGGGTGGTCAGGGTTTCCCCTACAAAAACGAACCAAACAACTGGTCGCTCTAAAAGCTATAATGTGGGTTTGATACCTTTTGAAATGGAATCTGAGTTAAATACAACAGATTGAAAGAGAAGGGCCATGTCCACCCATTGTAACTCACCCAGCCATTGCTAGCGTCGCAGTCCAATAGCAGACACCGTAGAAGTCACTCACTTGAAGCCTGTCCTTGGTGGTGTGTTACAGACCCTAGGAATGAGTAACCATAACCAGTTAGAAAGTTGTAGGCCCACAATCATCAAACAGCCCATAATCATATTAATACACAACATTTTGTCACATGACATGGAAGAGTTGGCTGTTCTGAGCTGTTGTTTGTTTAGTTTGGGTCAAATGTCAATCACATTTACTGTATGCTGCACATTCATTTTACTTCCCTCAACACAGATGGTGTTTAGTCGGGGTTTTCAAATACTGTAGTGGTATATGATTTAGGTTGTAAACTGTCAGCCCAGTAGAGGGCGCTCCTACGCTGTCCTTCGTGCCAGCGGCAAGTCACTAGTCTGCTTACAGGAAGCGAATTTGCGAAAGGCATGGATGTATTAATACAACTGGATACAGCCACTCCTTTCACTGACCGCTATCAAAAGTGAAGGCCTATTGAACCGCGCTATCTTGGCAAATTTGACGCGCGAGGAAATTTGCCAAGATGGCGCGGCTCAACAGGCCTTCACTTTTGAGTTCGAACCCTGGGGGCTTGCCGAAACGGCGAGCCTCCAGGCGAGGTTGAGTTAACCAATCAGAGATTAGGGCGGATCATTCCCCTACGTTTCGCTAATTCGCTTACAGGAAGGCCGCAGCCCATGTTAGCCTAGACTAGCCTAGCCAACTAACTCGCAAACTTTTTGGGTATACTCGTTTTAAACAAAACGTCCATAACGCATTGATACAAACACAAAGAAAATTAAACCAAGACAGCCAAATGGTTATCATATTTTACATCCTTACTGATGAAAATTACTTTTAAGTATAGGTTATAGCCACGTCCCTGGGCGCCGCCATCTTGTGTCGCATGCATTGTGGGGGAGCTCGCTAGCAAACACTACAACAGCGCCGTGTGAATATGTGTCAATGACGAATGTACTTTGAATAAAGCACATAATCTTTATAATCCAGTCTACAAACTTTTCCAACTTCAACACATAATAAAATGGAAGCGATTATACAGACTAGGATAGTTATCGATGATATTAGCGCCAGCTAACTTAACTTAGAGTCGCTGTGCACACAGCGGTGTGTAACATTAGCTAGCCTAAAAGACAAGTCGTGAAAATGATCTTGTATTATATCGACATTAACGTTCAATCGCATCTTACCTTATGCTTTTGGAGTGTATTCTTACTGCGGCAAGTCGTTCCAAACAAGATACTTGACAAACATCCGAGGTTCGAGTCAGACGCGAGGTGAAGAGGTTAAGTGGTGGAAAAACAAACCTTGTTACCGCCCACTTCCGGCCAATTACAACCTTTCAGGGGTGGAACCACCAAACAAAAGACCTTTAGTGTTTACTGTAGGCCTACAATATAGTACCAGGGTGTTTTTATAATTCATTCTTGGAAGAGCCAGCCCTTGACCGTACTGCATAGATGCATCCTAGAAACAACTTATGTATAATTCTGAAAAACAACAAGCCTCTATTACTTAGCATGTAGAGGCAAAAAGATGTGGCTGGACCCTCACAGACAGGGATTTCTGTGGAGGTTTTGGATCAATTGGTCCATATGCTAAAACAGGAAAACACCGGGTTAACAGTATACCAATTAAAGCAAATTGGGCCCAAAGGGATTAAAAGAAGCAAAACTGGGAATAATATAGATTATTCAAATAACCTTAATTCATTCAATTACTATAAGCATTGTATTTTGCATTTTGAGGAACAGGATGATAGTCTAATAAATCAACATTAAAGATTTGAAAATTGAATAAAAATATGAGTGTTTTTACTTGGTTCTCCGCATCACCCAGAGCCTGCACGAAGCTGCAGGTAGACTAATAAAACACAAGCCAGTGCATAGTCTACAGTCTATGACTAAATGCACAAGGCAAAATATGGCTCAAGCAGCTGTCATTCTGCAAAATTTCATATGATATCGGGGAAAGCCAAAGAGGGTTTTGTCGGTTTGTAAAAAGTCTTCTTAAGAATCTCTCGCTGTTCGCGCACAGCAGATTATTGTTTAATTTGCACACTGAAGTTCCATATAGAATCTTAACGTCCATAGGCCTATACCTTTTTCCAAGTGAATTGATCGGTCAGCGGGCAGTGCTTCATACATTTTGATCCATAATCTGGAATTTAACCTGCCCCGGAGCAGGTTAGCTCGGCAGCATAAATTACCACAGTGATATAGCACGGTGAAAAGTGAACCACCTTCGTAATACGGATAAACCAATCTTGAACCTGAAGTTATCGCTCTAACACTGTAATCCTGTTTCGTAGTACAGGGCTCAGGATTACAGAATCTAGATTTGAACTGAGGTCTTTGGAAATATTGACCGGGATCATACCACTTGTATTTTGACCCCTCACCATTATTTTTTTTATTTATTTTGATATTCTTCAATTTGCCTTCAGCACGAGATTATGTTTTAGCACTTGTTTTAGACAAAAGATGCATTTGAGAATTCACTATAAAAGCAATTAAAGTTGCTTTGGATAAAAGTGTCAGCTAAATGACTAATGAAATGCCTATGTTGTTCAAAGTAATAGCATTTGGAAATGAAAGTCAGTTTCCATAATCAGTCTGTGTAAAGCTAGCTGATGGTGTCAAGGTCCTGGCTACTAGCTGCCTATCGCCTCCCTCGGTCCTCACTCCAGCTCAGCTCCTCCCAGCAGGTATAGCTGGACGTTCATCTGACAACTCGGGACAACTCCACGACAGAAAACAAACTGCAATTCTCCTTCCTCCTCTGGGCTGGTTCCCTTAGGGGCATCACTTCTCCACCGCTGCAGCTGAATAGTACTTCCCTGAGCCATGACCATGAGGTTGTTGGAGTCAAATCTGAAGGCTGGTACACAGTCCATCTACAACATCAAAAACAATCTGTAGTTGGACCCAACAAGCACTGTGATAATAGCACCCAAGTCATTACTGCAGAGCGTTCATGCACATGTATATGGCTAATGTAAATGTAAAATAATGTAATGTAAATGGGAGATAGTTACAAAACCTCTACTCTCGAATACAGCATATGGAAAATAATAATGTACCTCCATATTGCAATAGACACTTTATAACATTTACAAACCATTAAGGCTAGAGGGAATAACGCGCTCCTCTCTGATCACAGGCATACACTATTTAATAACATTAATAATGGAGGCAGGTGCTGAATGAGTAACGTTACTGCACAGGGAATACAGTTGTGACGTGATTTTAGCCAAATTTCTCTAGCCAAACTGTAAAGTAATGGAGCTAGCTAGATACAGCTACATAATATACCGAGTTGAATTCGCATAACGTGACCATCTCACGTTACCCACAGTCTTGGACACTTCGCTAGCCTAGGCAATGATGTAACGTTAGCTGGGAAGCTAGCTAGCTTGCAGTAAAAGCCGATACATCTAACCACGCAGATATTCATATTTTTTGTGCTATATTTACCATAGTCGTCTTCATTCTCTGAAGCGATGTATCGAAGTCCTTCATTAAGCGAGTCGAAACAGACACACAGACACACACACACACACACATACACACATACACGCTCTTCTCTAAACAGCGGCAGAGCATTCGGTGACGTCACGCGGAAGTGCGGTGGCTACCGCGATTGTATGCGCAAGCGGTTTCACATACAGCTGCGCTGGTTGGAACGAACGTGTATGTGTGTATGTATGTGTGTGTGTATGTATGTAGGCTATGTTCGATCTCATACATACACACACACACACACACATACACACATACACGCGCCACTGAGCTCACAACTCACAACGCAAACAGTCATTCGGTCACGTGAGCTCCCCCATTCATTTAAAGCGCGAGTGAACTACCGCGCATGTGCGCATGTTTTGCAGTGAGCTCTGCTTGTTCACACGAACGTGTGTGTATGTCTGTATGTGTGTGTGTATGTATATACATACACACATACACACACACATACATACACGTTGTAAGTAAGCTTGAACAAGCAACCAAAGGGCACTTTTCACACCCCATAATCAACAGGCTCTGTTCTGGAAAGGTTCCATCCCAGTGGTGGGTGTGTGTGTGTGTGTGTGTGTGTGTGTGTGTGTGTGTGTGTGTGTGTATGTGTGTGTGTGTGTGTGTGTGTGTGTATGCGTGTGTGTGTGTGTGTGTGTGTATGTGTGTGTTATAGGGTCATTATTGTGATTGACATGAACAACAGAGTGGACCTCCTTGGTGTGTAAATGGGATTTCTCGCTCCTCACCAAAACACCTACCCGTGCCAAGGGTACTGGCAGAGGGAGAACTGGCGATGTGGCGTTAAGACGTGTGCCAAGGACAGCTTAGATGATAAAATACATGATTTCCATTGTGAATTTTCCAGTCACTTTTTGACTTAGCCTCTTGTCAGACTTGTCAGTTGTGACGTCCAGACTACCCCAGGTAACCTCTGAATTGTGGCTGACCGCAATCTCACTTTCCGCGGGGCTGGGTTTAAGGGATACCTCTCTCTCGCGCGTTCCGGTACAACGCGTGTTTGCGTTGGAATTTTTCCGTAAACCGTCTTAATATCATTCAACATCCACCCAGAAACACAAATACACACAGATGATGTTCCTTAATGTCTCCCATCCTTCAATCAATACATATCTCTAGCTTGTTTATATTCCCAAATCTTTCCTCCCTCTCTCTCTTTCTCTCTCTGTCTCTCTCTCTCTCTCTCTATTTCTCTCTCTCTTTCACCACAGGGGAAGCCAAGCTATCATCTGATGCTCTGTCATCAGCCTGCACTCAATCAGAACGGTGGATCACCAACATCTATCATCTCTGTAGCAACAGTGCCAGTAGGCTACAGTGCATGCAGATGCAATGGTATTGAATAAGTTGGTTAGGGTTTGCTTAAGAGCGGAACTAGACCATTTGGCAAGCAACGGTTCTCTACATTGATAAAAAGGCACTCCGGAATCCTTTAAAAAGTCTTTATTTTAATGATATCCTTTAGGAAAAGTGAAAAAACTGTGTCCCAAGCAATAAGGCCATTCAGTCTCCCCCCGGGGAATGCGGTGTGCAAGGTTCCGTCGTGACCTCCATTTGCTGGCTAATCTGTCAAACTGATATTTCAAAATGGCTTCCTCTCTAGCACTCTTACCCACTCTTTCTTCTGATCAAATATTACTGTCAGGGTGCATGAAAGAGAGGAGATGACAAGAGGAGCTTTGAGGTAAAGATCTTCGGTGGAGTGGGCCGAACCATCCTTGACCATTAGTAGGGGAAAGGTTTACCTGTGGTGGGACGAACCAAAGTGGATAGAACAGTAGTGGGGTTATTCTGGTAAGGTGTTTGGAAGACGTGAACCTGTGGTAAGTGTCTGTAGTCTATATACATTTTCCCAGAGCTAACCACTTAAAGATGCACACCATAGTGCTGTGGTTCATGGGGCTGGGAGAATCTTTCGACCCCTGCTTGGTAAGCCAAAGTACACAAGAAAATTACACTGTTCTGACTCTCATTCTTCTTGAGTGCATTTTTGTTCAGGCAAAATGGCGAGGGAGCGGACCAGATGAAACTAAAAGCATTTGTTAGTCTCCAAAAGCTACCTTAGATTTGATGTCCTAGAATTGACCTAGAAATTAACTTCACATTAACAACTATCTCCATCTCTCGCGCTTTCTCCGTATTTGTTTAAGGGAATATGAGATTAGAAGGAAGAGGGAGCTTACTGAGGGCGAGAATGCCACAGGATGTGATTAGTAAAGACCTCCCATTTATGATTTCTGTATTACAGCCTCGCTCTCTGCCAGACATTCTCTCCATGGAAGGAATGTCTGCCTAACCAGTTCCATGTGAATGGTTTAGGAGGGAACCACAGCCCCATGGTTGGGCTAGGGCTCCGGCTTTAAACAAACCCAGCCAGAAATATGTAGCGGACAAAGACAGAGAGAGTGCAAGAAGTGAGAAACAGAGAGAGAGAGAGAGAAAGAGAGAGAGAGGGAGAGAGAGAGAAAGAGAGAGTAGGGGGGGCAGAGAAACATTGAGAGAGGATGAGGGAGGGCTGTTAAGAAGATGAGATGTTGAATGTATTACACACACATACAGTACAGACTCACGCACGCACGCACGCGCTCGCACACACACACACACACACGCACACACACACACACACACACTTTCAAGGTTTATCCTAGACATTTTCATAGATGGACTATCATAATCCCCCTGGTCCGTGTTGAGACCAAACGTCCTTGTTTTTGGCTGACTGTGAGCCACTCTGACTCGTATGCTCATGAATCCATGACCAATCATATGAGTTGATATTGAACAGTAATGGGGGTTGTGAACCAAACAAAACGGCCTTGGATTTCATACGGTCACAGACTAATATTTTCTCCTCAACTTTTCTTGTCAAAACAAGGATAACATGGCTACATTTTGATACAACCACAGATTTGTATATTAGCCAGTTATTAAGAGTGAGAATTTGTAGCGCGTGTGATTGCAAGGCATAAAGGGCTGCTTGAATGAGACCTGTTAATACAAAATACAAGCCAAAATAAGCTGCCATATTGTAATGCAAGGTTAAAATAACATTGAGTGAAGTAATAATTTAGCATCTGAGTTTATTCAAAACCAGAGGTTGATAGTTTGGGGCGAAAGAAAGTCATGTTTCTGTAGGTCACGTCTGATGTTGTTTTATCAGTATCGTAAATCAGCGCAACAAGGTCTAAGAGACAACATGAGAAACACCCAGACATGTTGGAACATCAAACAGCAGTAAAACCCAAGCGTGCTCTTGAGATACAAATTGTGAGTTCATAAATTCCGCCATCTGCGCCCGTATTTAACCATAATTGCAGCAATAACAAATCATTAATATGTTTTCCAAAGCTGCCTTTTGCACAGCAGTTCACATGCAGCTTGTCTTCCCACGAGAAACCGTCAAGGATGGAGAGCAAAAGTCCTTCTTCTTCTTCTCCTCCTCCTCCTCCTTCTTCTTCTCTTCCTCCACCTTCTTCTTCTTCTCCTTCTCATTCTTCTTCGTCTTCTCATTCTTCTTCTTCTTCTCCTCTTCTCGTTCTCCTCCTCCTCCTCCTCCTTCTTCTCTTCCTCCACCTTCTTTTTCTTCTTCTTCTTCTCATTCTTCTTCTTCTTCTTCTTCTTCTTCTTTCTGGACAAGAAAAGGACAACTCAAGTCGTGAGGGGTCAACTGTAGTTTTGGAGCACGCTGTGCAGGAAAAGCACCATAATGGGAGGGCCCTGTCAATCTCATCTAATACAGTATGAGACAAACACTCCCCCCACCAGACTACTGTACTCTTTTTGTTAAGACAATCCTAACCCTAGCCTTAATCCTAACTTCAGTTTTAGTGCTAAGGAATTATATTGTGTTCCCACCATAGTGTTTTATTCATACCACAAATAGCCTACTACCCAGATATTCACACAATAATGCATTCGGCTACATACAGTACCATACCTATATTGCAGAGATACATTTTACACCTGAACATATACTGTATGCTAACAGGTGTTGTTGCATTGCTTGTCAGTATTGATTCCAACGTCACTGGGTTCAATATTGGTTCCTCTACCCAGCCACTGAAAAGTAAGCAGTTTGATTGTGCGGGTGGGCGGTATTTATAAAGAGGAGTGAGTTTAGCCAGTTCACTCGGTTACATTAGCTAGCTACAAAAGGCTTGCGCTCATAGCATATTAGCATCATGAACGCAAGGGGTTACCTCTGCAGAGTATGCCATACCTTGACCTAAAGCAACCTGGTCTCACTTGGCAGACTTCAGAATTCAACGTTTGTCCATCGCCTCCAAACGTCATTTCTAGACGGCATCCAAACGTCATTTCTAGACTGCATCATACAAATATGCATGGAGGCGCTCGGGCAGCGAGCATTGAGCAATTCCGGGTATTGCGATATGCGGAGCGCACCCACTAAGCGCCGTCCGAGTAGCTCCACTCCTGGGTCCAGTTTCGTAAATTAGCCTGATCCCTGTGTCCACGTCTATCCCCTGTGTTGATGTGGATGGTGCTTGTGTACACTGTGAATAGCTAGCTAGCTAGCTAGCTAGCATCCTAGCGTTAGCTAGTGTTAGAATACGAGCTAGCTAACACTAGCTAGCTAATGCCAACAGTAGCTATAAGAACAGTAGCTAATGCTAGCTAATAATAATGACAGTAAGAATGTGAGCTAGTTAATAATAATGACAGTAATAATGTGAGCTAGTTGGCTAGCTAGTAGTGTTGTTTGCTAGTTGCTTGTAAACGTTGTTGTTTGCTAGTTTCGCCAGCTAGTTTTGCACTCGGTGTTGTCTCACCAAAGTTGTTTGACACACCCAACACACCCTCAAAAGCGCTCGCAAATTTATACCCCTCTTCTGTCACGTGTTTCAATGTGAACAACCACAAAACTCTGAGAACAACCAATCAAAAACTTAGGCCTATCCCACGTCGACGTTTATAACTGTATGATGCTGTCTAGACGTTTGGAGGCAATGGAAAAACGTCAAATTCGGAAGTCTGCCAAGTGAGACCAGGCTGCCTAAAGATGACCTCTGTGGCTGCTGATGTCAGCATTCATAATTCACACAAGAGAAACCAACGTGACTTCAAATCCAACCTTTTATGATTTTTCCACAAACATAATCAGTGTGTTCCTATTTTTATATATTTTATTTCCATTTTATTGCTGTCACTCAAGACATACGCAGACCTCGTATGTCAACAGTTTTTTTCTCTCTCTCTCTCTCTCTCTCTCTCACTCTCTCTCTCTCTCTCTCGCACACACGCACACACAAACACACACACACACATACACACTCACACACACATGTACACGCTCACAAACACATGCATGTACAATCGACATAAGTCACAATCCTGTCCTACGGTATATGAGTGAATGACCGTTGGTCCAACAATAATGTTTATTCCTCTGACTCCTGAAAAAAAACTACTGGCCAGAGGCTAGTCAAAACAGGAAGTCTGTGAGAGCAGATGTACATGGCGGATCGACACACAAACACACACACACACACACACACACACACACACACACACACACACACACACACACACACACAAATGCACACGCGGGCAGTTAGCCCTAAGCTTCCAGCAGGAGTTCATTGTAATTTGTGTGTGTGTGTCTGTGAGGGGGTGGGGGGTGCTAATTGGTTAAGTGGTGTGAATGGTGAGTTCCAGATTGGTTCTGTTGGGGGTCCAAAGGTCCATTACTGAGATGGATCACAGAGTCAGGGAAGCAGATCAGAACCACTGGAGGAAACCACAGCATACCTCCACAGGTCTCTCCTTCCCTCCGCAGGTCTCTCCTTCCCTCCACCTCTCCATCCATCCACCTCTCTTTAACCCCTCTTCCCCTCATCCCATGCCTGCTCTCTCTATTTCTCTACCCCCAATCTTACTCTGTCCCTTACATCTCTCTCTCTCTCTTTCTATCTCCCTCTCTCTCTCTCCTCCTCTCTCTCTCTCCTCCTCTCTCTCTCTCTCTCTCCCCCCCCCCCCCTCTCTCTCTCTCTTTTGCTCTCTCCATTTCGTCCGGCAGAGCAGTCAGCCAGGACGTCAGTCTTGGCGTGGGCTGCTCACTTGCCACCTCCGTGGGTGGTCCCGCTGGCGTTTGCTGCTGTGCTGTTTGCACAGTTTAGCCGGGCTTTGTTTTTCTGGCATGTCCCTCCATGCTAGCCAAAGCCCGGGGCCTGCTGGCTGTTTTGTTTCGCATACTTATACATCTGCAGCGCGCCTTTCGAGAAGAGAGGGAAGGAGTGTGAAGGAAAGAGAGACAGAGAGAGAGAGAGAGAGAGAGAGATGTGAGATGAACACATCACACTTGTCAAGAGAGAAAGAGAGAGAGAGAGAGAGAGAGAGAGAGAGAGAGAGGTGCTGGCTTTCTCCCATGTGTGAGTATTGCTCATGTCAGCCCACTTCTCCTGACATAAATTGCGGTTTGTTGTCATAGGCCTCGCGCATACGTTGATGGGCCGTGATTTATGCTAGATTTTGACAGCTTGTTTCATGTAATGTACACATACATATTTCCATCCTCGGAGCCGCCCTCTCCTTTAACCGTGAATAAGTCATCTTAATGAATTTAGTCTGGCCAAACACCGTTACCCCGAAGAGTGTGCAGGGGATCAAACAGCCACTCGGTTACCCGGCGGCTCATGACCAGTAACCCGTCTGGCCCGAGCAGCGTCTTACTGTTCATTATTTCAACAATCACATAGATCAAAAAGAAAATGTCTCAGTTCGTTTGATTGTTATTTTCAAGTGTCTTGCTTGGTTTTCAGTCAGTTCACTGTCGCGTTCACCGTTTTCCAACATTTATTTTCTCAAGAGCTGAGCTACTTATGTTCTTCCTAGGTTAAATAAAATGAGGTAGCCACCGCTGGGCGTGGCAGGACTCGACCGCGAGACGGGAACCCGAGAGCGGTGTCTTCGTTTTCCCTGGGCTCTGCGGGACAGTGGGTGGCGTGATGCGCGTGGAAACAGCTGTTTGGGGAGGGGGTTCCTGAGCACCGGGGTCACGACACATTCACACGGCTCCTCAGGAAACCAGGTGCAGCAGGGCACAGGGAGTGTGTGTGTGTGTGTGCGTGTGTGGGTGTGGGTGAGAGCCTCAGAGAGTGAGAGTATCACACACACACTCTTACACACACACACACACACACACACACAGACACACACACACACCACACAAACAAGCACACACATTTACAGTTCTCTGAGGTCAAGCTGTGGTCGAGTGAGTAAATTACACTGCAGTAAGAAGCTTAACCTCTCAACAGTAGCCATGGGACGCCTGGGCTGACCCCTCGACCTGTTGTCACACACACACGCACTCACAGACACAGATACACAGACTCTATGTGAACACAAGGTCGGAGGTCAGGGAATGCTATTGTTCTGCCTCCTGAGAGAGCACCATCTCACATGGTCACTGTGCTCCCTCTGCTTGGCCAGCTCAGCTTTGGGGGCGTCAGACTCCAGGTCAAATGGAGTCTGCATGGTGCCAACCCTTAGCACACACACACACACACACACACACACACACACACACACACACACACACACACACACACACACACACACGCTGGTTCAGATCCCCCTCGAAGGAGGAAGCCTTTGATATTTTCATTGTACATGGGTTCCTGTATCCTGTATATGGTATGTAAAAATCCTTGAAGCCAGAGAGGGTTGCAGCAGTGCCAACAGACATCCATTAATATGTGAGATTTACAGTAATATAGAGGATTATCAGTTAAGTTGAGCTCTCCCTTGAGAAGATTTCAGATGCGTGCAAAGGATGAGATACTCTCTGAAAAAAGGGTAATAGAACCATTTGGATCTATAGAACAATGTGAAAAAAGGTTCTGTTTAGGACCCCTTTCAGCTCCACAGGGATGTTTGGTTCTTTCTGACCTGAAAAGGCTCCTACAGTATAGAGAACGGGACTGACCTGAAAAGGGTTCTGTATGGGTTCTTCTATTGGGTTCTGAAACATTGTTCTACCTTATACAGCACCCTGTCGGTTTAGAGTGTAGAGGAGGAAGTGACTTTAGACACCCTGACTCTCCCCCTGTCCTCTGCTGTGTCCTGGCTACAGCCAGTGTGGATCAGACGTTGTAATAGAACTTTTGTCTGTAATCGGAATTCTGATCCCTTTTACCCCCTCAAAAATCCTTCCTGCTCCGGAATTTCGACGGGCTCCTGGGAGTTCCCGAAGGAGCCCGGTTGGCTTTATTTATTCTAACCTGATTGTTTGGGTTTGGGGGTTCTGCAGCCTCTGCTGTGGAGGAAATTGTTCCCCCGCCTGCCGGTTCTGGAACGGAATCCGATTTAAAATGTAGAACAAAACAAACTGTGAGCGTTTCTCTGTCTTCCGTGTTGGGTGGGGGGGAGGAGCCTCGCGCCTTGGCTGGCCTTGGTCTGGGCACCGGAGCGCCGTTGGGGGAAGAAGGTCTGTCAGCGAGAGCGGAGAAAAGTATATCATTCCACTCATTTGGCTGGTAGAGTGATGTGCTTATCAGCAGAGGACAGATGTGTGTGTGTTGGTGTGTGTGTGTGTGTGTGTGTGTGTGTATGTTTGTGTGGGTGCGTGTGCCAGAAGAGAAATTTGACAGAATGATGTATTGGCTAAGTAAGTGCAGGGGCAGTTAGAGAGGAAACGTGGCGTGTGTGTGTGTGTGTGTGTGTTTGTGTGTGTTTTTTTGAGTGTGTGTATGTGTGTATGTGTGTGTGTGTGTGTGTGTGTACATGCATGTGTGTACTGTATGTGCACGTGTGTGTACGTGTATATGTCTGTGCGTACATGCACATGTGTGTGTGTGTATGTGTGTGTGTGTGTGTGTGTGTGTGTGTGTGTGTGTGTGTGTGTGTGAAATGCCTACAGAGATATTGTTTTTCCCCAGTGATCAGGTGAAAGATAAGTTTCCACTATGCCA
>NC_140254.1:13774811-13777268 GCF_949987555.1 Borostomias antarcticus
AAATCAAAAGAGAGAGAAACACATAAAAGGCCATGGCTATTACAGACTGGCTCCTAACGATGCTCTTCAAAGACCGGGTTCCATTGAATATAGTGGTCATTATCCAAATATGCCCTCTAATAATAAGGCAGTCCTCATGCAAGAGGCGAAAGAGAGTCCAGCACAACTTTTCTTTTAATCATTAGGACATTAAACAGTAAGAGGACATGGGTTGATGTATTAGGCCACAATTAAAACAATGTTTGACTCAATGGATTTTATGATAGAATCGATCAGTTCGAAAATGTCTCCATTCAGATTTAAAAAAACTCTAATATCCTCGAGAGGCAATTCACTTCCAGACATAAAATACATGCAGACAAAATCCCATTATAAAACCTTTAAAACAGAAGATCCAGAAATAAAATACATACAGAGAAAATCACATTACAACACCTTTAAAACACAGCAACAACTGAAAAGAACACAGCATCGATATTTAGAGGGTATTATATAAATCAATCAATCAATCAATCAACTAACCAATCAACTAACCAATCAACTAACCAATCAACCAATCGACCAATCAACCAATCAACCAATCAACCAATCAACCGATCAATCAATCAATCAATTAATCAATCAATCAGTCAAAGTGTATTTGTATAGCACATTTCAGAAATGGAATAAATAAGGAAAATTTAATAAATGCAGTAAGACCAGATGGTAAAAGGCCACAAGCATAATAAAACATATCAATAAATAGTAAGCATAATAAAACACATCAATAAATACTAAGCATATTAAAATACACCAATAAATAGTAATACAACACATCAATAAATACTAAGCATAATAAAATACATCAATAAATACTGAGCATAATAAAACATCAATAAATACTAAGCATAATAAAATACACCAATAAATAGTAATAAAACACATCAATAAATACTAAGCATAATAAAATACATAAATAAATAGTAAGCATAATAAAACACATCAATAAATACTAAGCATAATAAAACACATCAATAAATAGTAAGCATAATAAAACACATGAATAAATAGTATGTGTAATAAAAAGCTAAGCTGAGTGTAGAAGACTAACAGACTAAGAAGAACAGAAAGCACGACTAAAAATATGTTTTAAGAGCTTTTTTTCTTTTCCTTTTAGTCTCCATAGTTTCCTCCCCCCTTCAGCTCTCTGGCAGGATATTCCAGGCTGGGGGCATAAAAGATAACAGCTGCCTCTCCATATGTCTTAGTCCTGGCCTGGGGGTAGTTAGAAGGCCAGTACTAGAGGACCACAGGACTCTACATGGCTAAAAAGCATGTAAGTCATATTGCGGTGCATGAAGTCATGAAATAATTTAAAAACTAATAAAAAAAATAAAAAAAAATTCTGAAACTCACAGGTAGCCAGTGCAAAGACTTTAACACTGGGGTTATGCGTGCTCTCTGTCTGGTTTTGGTCACTCATGCATTCTCTAAGGTTTTGCAGCTGTCCAATTGTTTTCTTGGGTAGGCCAGACAGGAAAGCATTGCAGGAATCAAGTCTACTTGTGATAAAAGGGACAATAAGTTCCTGACAATAAGTTGAATATCAGATGCATAGTAGTGAAAATCAATACCATGTTTCCTAATGATGTTTCCAAGGTAAAACAAACCAAAAAAAAGAATATATAAAAGGAGAAGAAAAGTAACATGTATAAGCTAAACAGTACAGGGCCCAGAATTGAACTTTGTGGAACACCACGTTACATCCACTATCTTAGAGTTTTGGTCACCAAAGGTCAACATTTTGATAGGTCCTGAGCCAGTTTAGAATTTGGTCGGAGAGGCTGACCCAGGTTTCAAGTCTCTCCATGAGGATATCATGGTCTACAGAGACAAAAGCTGCACTTAAATCTAAAAATACGAGAACTGAGAGATGTTTGGCATCTGTGTTTACTCTAAGATCGTTTACTACTTTCACTAAGGCTGTCTCTGTGCTGTCTCTCTGATGTGGTTTTTATTATAGGCTATATGCAATCAATCAAGTCTGCAATGGCTAAACATGAATAATCTAACTGAATATATACTACAGTACATAATAGTCTTACAACTTTATCCTACAACTTGAGATAATCATTCTCTATCTGATATAATCTAACTCAATTATTGCTAATTATTGAGTCCCAATTGGTCTTCTCAGGAAGTGGCTTGGCCAGTTTTCCTCTTATTGGTCCAATCCCCACCCCAGAACATTCAAGTTTCAAGGTCCACTGCCACAGCACAGAGCCAGCAAACACCCTGCCGATTACTCCATACTGAATGCTTAGCCTGTACACAATACACGCAGAAGAGTTAGCCTCTGTGGCATTACGCATTAGCAATTAGCTAGCCTGTTATAAGCAGTTACAATGTTAGCTCTAGCGCAGCTCTCCTCGAATGGCTAGCCCTGGTTAGCGATTAGCCACGGTGTGATAAGCAGTT
>NC_140254.1:13787468-13807468 GCF_949987555.1 Borostomias antarcticus
TGCCTGACTGTATCAACCTCGGTTTCCATTTCCCAAACATTATCCTGCGATGTCGCAACACTTGAATGTCACACGCCGAGACATTTAGTCCAGCTACTGTCCGAAATAGCAACTTAGGACCCCCCCCCCTCCCCCCCTCCCTCCCCCGTACTCCCCCCCCAGGGAAAGACTAGCTGTCAGTTTGTCTTAACTCAGCAGGGATCCTAATGAGCTTCAACTCCCAACTCCCTAGCTTCTGTTTTGCCTGGCGTCGTCCTCAAGAGAAGTGTGTTCTCGACCAGGCGGCACCGGAGTTCAACCACATGGCCGCCTGCGGCGCTGCGTCAGCACATCCCCCTCGGGCCACACACACACACGGGCGGAGCCGGCCCCTGCCAGGGCAAACACCTGGAGCCGGGACTTGGCTCAAGGTGGTATTAAAGAGGGTATTAAGATGGAAGACCTCGTAACGGATAGCCCGCCAATTAACGTCAGCCCCGAAAGGTTAGGGGGTCGGTTATGACGTCCCGATAGCCAAAACCATTACCAAAACTACAACCATGCTATCAGGTTGTAGTTGTTAATGGAACTTTAAGACTAACCCTTGGCTCTGAAAGCGCTGGCGTCGGTAGGGCTACTCAATCCTCTCTGGATGAGAATTTCAGCACATTGAGAAACACGTGTTTCACAAGGTTGGGTTCAGAGACGCTAGGCACTCCGCAGTCCAGCCAGTCGTTCAAGGCTTTTTTTTCATCATCATCATCATAATTTCCTGTAATCAGCAACTGAAAGAAAAATGATTAGAAAAAAATACAGACGGAAAAAAACAAAAAACACTTTATGTTCCCTCCAATTTCAGCTCTCTGCAGTGTGACTCTTGCTTTCCTGTGTGTGTGCATGTATGTGTCTGTGTGTGTGAATGTATGCTTTGGTGTGTGTGCGTGTGGGTGTGTGTGCGTGTGTGCGTGTGTGTGTGTATGTGTGTGTGTGTGAATGTGTGCTTTGGTGTGCGTGCGTGCGGGTGTGTGTAAGCGTGTGTGTGCGTGTATGTGTGTGTATGTGTGTGTGTGTGTGTGTGTGTGTGTGTGTGTGTGTGTGCGCAGTCTCAACATGAGGTTTCTTGTTTCTGTTTATCCTCCTAACGTATGCAATGCGTCCGGCAGCAGAGGTAATGCAGTTTGGCAGCCCTAACAAGCGGAACAAGTACTTAAAGTAACGGCAAGAATGTGTTGGCATTGTTTTGTTTCCTGCTTAAAATGACAGGAAGTCTTATGGCACAGCTTATAAATCCTGCAGACAGGAAACACTAGCATTTAGGAGAAATACTGATGCTTCTGCTTTAACATGTATGGGGTATATGATTTGCAACAACACTTGTTTCATCGTCTTGTTCCCACAAAAAGCGCCCGTGAAGGTGAGCAAGTTCACTTTGAAGGTAGTTAAAGTCACACTCATTCATTTGAGCGAGCTCAAATTCTAAAAAGTAAATAGAAGAAACATTCCATTCATTTTGCCTCATGGTCAGACCACACATCACATTGGCTGTCCTCAGAGAGGAGATGTGTTTGTGTGTGTGTGTGTGTGTGTGTGGAGAGCCTGCCTACAGATCGGAGAATACAGGCAACTCTGACCTTTCCGGCCGATGCTGGCAGTGTGGCACCATGGCAACGCAGACGGAACATACCAGGCCACTCTGGGGGCGCTAGGCGCTCACTCACGCACCTCGTCCTGCTCTCTCGTCATGGTGGAGAAACCCCAAACACTAACACGACCGCTCGGAAAAGTGTTAATGTTCCTCGGAAGAACAAGACTTACGAAAGTACCATTTACAAAAAAAACAACACCTCCCTCCTTCTACAGTACATGACGTTGAGGAGGGATGGGGGCGGGAGGGGGTGGGGGTTTGGATGTGTGTGTGTGGGGGGGGGGGGGGGTCCGGCTCTGTGAACGCTCCGTCATGATGGGCTCCAGAGGGCAATCACTTCTGGGAGGATGTTTTCTGGCCAACAAACACAGCACTTCATTAGAGCGAGCTTCAAGTCAATTACCACCACCTTTCATGCGGTTAGCAGATGGCTACTCCCTCTCTCTCTCTCTCTCTCTCTTCCTCTCTCTTCCTCTCTCTCTCTCTCTCTCTCCCTCCCTCTCTCTCTCTCCCTCTCTCTCTCTCTCTCTCTCTCCCTCTCTCTCTCTCTCTCTCTCTCTCTCCCTCTCTCTCTCTCTCTCTCCCTCCCTCTCTCTCTCTCTCTCTCTCTCCCTCCCTCCCTCCCTCCCTCCCTCCCTCCCTCCCTCCCTCTCTCTCTATCTCTCCCTCCCTCTCTCTCCCTCTCTCTCTCTCTCTCTCTGTCCCTCCCTCTCTCTCTCTCTCCTCCCAGCCCGTCAGCCTGTTCTGTTGCCTCAGCACTAATTTGAACCAGAGGAGTGGTCATTTCCGAAGCGGCCAAGGCCCCAGTCCTCCGTGAGGGGAAACACCAGACCGCCCCTAAAAAACCCGCCTGGGTCCGGGGGCCCAGGGCCACTCCCAGGGCCACTCCCAGCGCAGCCCGGAGGTCCGGGGGCCCAGGGCCACTCCCAGCGCAGCGCGGGCCAGGACCGCAGGACCCTAAACATCCTGACGCATGTGCCGGACCACGACAGAGATGTCGGAAAAACCTTCGCCGACGATTAGGGGGGTGGGGCTGATGAATCCATCTTTGAGAGCGAGAGAGTAACTGGAGAAGATGGTTGGTGGCGGGTGGGGGGGGGGATGGAGGAGGATGTAATGAAGAGAGGTAGATCGGCCGGGAGGAAGATAGTCAGGGGGGAGAAAGTGAGTGGACAAGAGGGGAGAGGTGAGAGGAGGACAGGAGAGAGAGAAGAGAGAAGAGGTCTCGGTAGGAGCCATGTGGCGTCTTTGATCCGGCCCGTGCTTTTGAAATGGAGTCAACAGAAACAATGCCGGCTCTGTCTGCCTCTCGCTCCCACGCGGCGAGCGTCACTCCGGCACAGAGCCCCGGCCCGGCCCGGTCCGCTCCGCCGGCAGGGGCGTCCGCCTCGTCTGGAGCCAAGCTCTGGGCTGTGTTGTCGCCACACACCTGCCGCGCGCGTCTGATCCAGCTTTATCCGCTGGTTGCTGGAGAGCCTCTTTAACCACTCCTTCAAAATGGCCGCGTCATCCCTAATCCGCTTTAAATCCTAATTTACAGCATTTGTACCATTTCGAGTGGAACGTCATTAAGAGTATCTCTTTATAGAGAGTCTCTTCGGTCGCATGTGTGAGGGAAGACGGGATGGGGGAGGAGGAGGAGGAGGAGGAGGAGGAGGAGGAGGAGGAGGAGGAGGAGGAGAGGAGACACTTATTCTAAGATAACAAGGTTGTTCACATAGAACATAGTGATAATACATCTGGAATTCAACGCTAGCTAAGCCTATGCGCACAGTCTGTGTTCCGAATCATGGCCTACTTAGATTATATACAGTACATAAACGTAACTGCAAATGTAGGGGCGGGGGGGGGGCGGTCATAGTCATTCTGCTTCTTCTTCACTCGCTTGCTGTTTGCACAGGCTGCACCCAGGGCCTGACTGGGTGAATATTTCATGCCGGGAAATGTAGCCCCAGTCAGGCCACGAGCCGGGCCACGAGGCAGGCCATTCAACGTGGGCCAGGCCAGTTGGCGCGCCAGGCCACCGGGAAAATTCCCGGTGCTCCCGATGGCCAGTCCGCCCCTGGCTGCACCTGTAGATCCGGCTGTGTGTTCAGACTCTTCTGACCTGCTCAGAGTGCTGCCTGAGCGCAGATGGAGAGACTCAGAGGTCTGTGTGCTTAGTCTCTCTGTGGGATGGCACCGGCCAGGACTTTTCATCCCGGGGGGATCTCACGGAGACAAGCCCAGTCAAAACAGAGTACGCTGGGCTCTCCGTCTCTCTCTCTCTCTCTCTCTCTCTCTCATCCTCTCTCTCTCTCTCTCTCTCTCACGCATGCACACAAGCACACACACATGCAGAATGACATATCCAGACCACCTCAACACTTCTGGGTGTGTGTGTGTTGCCCCCCCCCCTTCCTCCCAGAAAGGACGGTGCAAACAAACAGTTCCCTAATGAATAATTCATTACTGTGTTGGCGCCCCGGGAGGGTTGCTTACCATATGTGATCATAAAACCAGGTGACACAATGTTCAGGGCTGGGGTGGAGAGTTTCTCTCTCTCTCTCTCTCTCTCTCTCCCTAGATCCCTTTTTGTCACTGTCTCTCACACATGATATATCTCCCTCCCTTCCCTGTGCCCTCTGCCTTTTCTCTCTCTCTCTCTCTCTCTCTCTCTCTCTCTTTTTCTCTCTCTATCCTGTCATCTCCCCCTTCTCCTCCCCTCCCCTACTGCCCCCCCCCCCCTCCACCCAGCTTGTGGACGGTTATCCTGGAGTCGAGAGCAGAGAGTGCTGAGTGTTTGATAGCTCTAGTTTAGAGATGAGCCCCCTGTTTCCCTCAGGAGCATAAAGCCCCCATTGTTCGATACAGCGGAAGATGATCGCTCTCATCCCTGATCCAGGGCCTGTCATTATTCCAGCCTCTCCATGGTTACGGGCAGGCTGGCAAGGAGGCGGATCTGATCTGAGGTCAGGCGTTCAGGATGACTACCTCAAACAGCCGCAGAAGAGTTGCTCTAGAGAGACAAGGAGGACCCCCCCCCCCCCTCCGGGCGGACGGGGGAACCATTTAAGTGCTGCACCACCTGTCTCGGGTCAGCCAGCCAAGGGTCCGTCCTCTTTACACGTTCTACTTCCTGTATCTGCGGGCCCACCTCGGAGGTCACTGCGAGGGGTTAAACATGTACGGCGTCTCTGGGAAGCCTACTGCACGCTTCGTGAGGACGGCTTAAAGCTATAGAAAGCACTGTAGAACTATGCCACATGTTTGCTAAACTGTAAGACACAGATAAGGGTGGGCTTCAGCGGTACAAGGGTATACTAACGGGCAGAAAGATCGTGTTTCTGGTCTGTTCCTTTTATCTGCTCTAGGTAGCAGTGTGTGTGTGTGTGTGCTCCTCCTCCATATAGCATTTTTTCTGAGATAATCATATGATCATCTTACTCAGTGCCTGGTTGACTTGACTAGCAAAACATGATGTAGAACCGGCACACTATGCCCCAAATAAACCTTTAGTCCATACACACGTGTGACATTTCAACCCTGATGGGTCTTTGTCAGTTCTCTGTGTGATGCCATTGCTAGCACATACCCCAACCACACCTAGACACACGTCCTCTTTCCCACAATGCCTTGCGAAGCAAGCAGGTGGGCTGTGTGTTGTCTCTTTCCAGACTCAAACATTATGTTGAATCGCTCTGCTCCGCATACTACTGTAAATAATACTGTCTGTTGCCACTTTGCCACCCCAGCTGGTTTTCTGAGGGTGGGTCTAGGGGTCAAAATTTGTTGAGTGACAGGTCGTAGCTGCAATGAGAACCAAGTATTTCAAACACAGATGCTGGAGATCTTTCAGTTCATGCATAGAATGCAAAAGGCAATACTCTAGCAGTGCAAAGTCAAAAATATCAGTAACGTTATGCAAAGCGTCTCAACGTAATATGTATTGAGTCTGGCAGAAATTTGCTGCCAGCAAAGAGAGACGTTAGAACCGGTTAGATGGGCGGGGCCAGGTAAGGTGAGAGAGCAAAGAAAGAGAAAATCATTACTGTTTGATGCCCCTGGGATTTCGTGGGTACGAATGACTGGGCCAGGATTCGAAAACAGGTTCTTAGCATGAAGTGTCCCAGACTCCCAGAGAGACGTGCAGCATGCAGTAGCGTAGTTAGCGTAGCTTACGAATTGTGTCAGACTGAGACTCTCATGGGTCTGGCGTTGAGACGAGGTTGTGGGTAGCCTACAGGCCTCCCCAGAGCTGAGGGAGACAGGAGGAGGAAAATTGTCAGTCACTGGCAGGAGGGATTGTTTGGACTGAGATTGTAATCGAGTTGGAGCTGTTGCCGTTTTAGAGTTGCCTCCACACTGGTTGGTCACACGATACCATTATGGGAATCAACCCCTACGGGCACACACTGAGCTCACTTGCACGTGCACAGCACAGATATGCGCGCACACACACGCATACACACACACACACACACACACACACACACACACACACACACACACACACACACACACACACAAACACATTCTCTCCTGCACACAGAGGCACACACAGGGTTTACTCACACATGCACGCACATGCACATGTGCGCATACACACACACACACACATGCACGCTAAAAACTAGATCACACTATTCCAGAGCCTCTCTTTGGGGTAACCAGGGGAACCAGACCCTGCAGGGGAGGAGTGGTGTTGCAGAATGGGGTTTCCCCAGCTCCGCCCCCCCCCCCCCCCCCCCTCGAAAAAACAGTTGAGGAATGCACCACATCTTCAGTCTTCATCGATTCATTTGCTAATCTAATCCATGTGACATCCCTCTGTCCCACCCTCCATTCACTGTTCTCAATCAGATTATTCAGGGAGAGTGGGAGGGAAAAAAAAGAGTTTTCTTGTGAGGCTGCCAACGTCCAATTGTCCAAATAGTTCTCAGCTCTGCCAGACACAACATTACGTTTGCAGTTTTCAGGCTGTCTGTGAATCCCATTCAGTCTGGCTTTTTTCTCCTTCGTTCTTCTATTCTTGCATTATTTTTTCTAATGGATAGATAATGAGGATGTGGATCAGTCTGTTTTCTAATGGATAGATAATGTGGATCTGTCTGTTATCAAATGGATATATAATATGGATGTGGATCTGTCTGTTTTTAATGGATAGACAATGAACATGTGGATCTGTCTGTTTTCTAATGGATAGACAACAAGCATGTGGATCTCTCTGTTTTCTGATGGATAGATAATGAGGATGTGGATGTCTGTTTTCTAATGGGTAGATAATGAGGATGTGGATGTCTGTTTTCTAATGGGTAGATAATGAGGATGTGGATCTGTCTGTTTTCTAATAGATAGATAATGAAATGAATCTGTCTGTTTTCTGATGGATAGACAATGAGGTTGTGGATATGTTTGTTTTCTAATGGGTAGATAATGAGGATGTGGATCTGTCTGTTTTCTAATGGGTAAATAATGAGGATGTGGATCTGTCTGTTTTCTAATGGGTAGATAATGAGGATGTGGATCTGTCTGTTTTCTAATGGGTAGATAATGAGGATGTGGATCTGTCTGTTTTCTAATGGATAGATAATGAGGATGTGGATCTGTCTGTTTTCTAATGGGTAGATAATGAGGATGTGGATCTGTCTGTTTTCTAATGGGTAGATAATGAGGATGTGGATATGTCTGTTTTCTAATGGATAGATAATGAAATGAATATGTCTGTTTTCTGATGGATAGACAATGAGGATGTGGATATGTTTGTTTTCTAATTCATAGATGGGATGTGGATCTGTCTGTTTTCTGATGGAAAGATAATGAGGATGTGGATCTGTCTGTTTTCTAATGGATAGATAATGAAGATGTGACCTGTCTGTTTTCTAATGGATAGATAATAAAGATGTGGAAATGTCTGTTTTCTAATGGATATATAATGATGATACAGTATGAATCTGTCTGTTTTCTGATGGATAGATAATGAGGATGTGATCTGTCTGTTTTCTGATGGATAGATAATGAGGATGTGATCTGTCTTGTTTTCTAATGGATAGATAATGAGCATGTGGATCTGTCTGTTTTGTAATGGATAGATAATGAGGATCTGTCTGTTTTCTAATGGATAGACAATGATCATGTGGATCTGTTTGTTTTCTGATGGATAGATAATGAGCATGTGGATCTGTCTGTTTTCTAATGGATAGACAATGGGCATGTGGGTCTGTCTGTTGTCTAATGGATAGATAATGAGGATCTGTCTGTTTTCTAATGGATAGATAATAAGGATGTGAATCTGTTTTCTAATGGATAGACAACAAGCATGCAGATCTGTCTCGTCAGGTAAAGCCACGGCGAGGCCACGCCCCCTCTGCTTTGCGTCTACTGAAGATTACCACCTGGGGAGATGTGTAGCTACAAAGACACACACATCAACAGACAAGAAACACATATACTTAGATATACTTTTAACAGACAGGCATACTCAATCTTTCCTTCTCTCTCTCACTCTCTCTCTCTCTCTCCCTCTCTCTCTCTCTCTCTCTCTCTCTCTCGTCAGGGGGATGAATGCTGTCATGCCTTGTGAACCATACCTCAGATATACTGTCACCCTTCCCTCGCTCCCAATCTCTCTCTTTTTCTCTCTCCCTCTCTTTCTCTCTCTCTCTTTCTCAAGTTGTTCCTCTCTTCTCTCCCTTCCTCTATTCCTTCCTCTCTATCTCTCATCTCTTTCTTGCTCTCTCTCTTCTCCTCCCCCTCCCTCCCTCTCTTGCCTCTCTCTCCCAGTCTGCTCATAGTGTCTGGTATGTATCTGTAATTGCTCTCAGTTTGTCTGCGAGCGGAGAGGTGGGGAGTAGAGGAGGGGAGATGGGGAGTAGAGGAGGAGGAGGAGGCGAACGGGAGAAGGCAACGGTTGCACGATGCATTTTTTTTTTGGGGGGGGGGGGTGGTTCTGAGCGAATGTGCAGGGAGACGAGCGGACCGGAATGAGAACACGACGTGCTCGCAGACTCCCGGGACCTGAGCCGACATCAGCACAAAGGCTCCCGGCAGAGAGATAGGATCACATACCCCCGTACCATAACATCTGTGATCTTAACCCGGGTCAGCGCCCACCCCCTTCTGGACCGGACCGGACCAGACCTGTATCTACGCCCAGATGGTTGGGATCTGAACTCGATGAGAACAGCAACCCCGCCAGCGTCGGTCTAGACTTGCGGGGGCTCATGTTTGGACACATGTATTTGCACGATAAGCAAATAGTAGCCGTTGGCATATGCTGGCGTGTGTCCGTGTGTGTGTGTGTGTGTGTGTGTGTGTGTGTGTGTGTGTGAGGGCAATGTGTTTTCCCCATGGCATGGTGGAGAGACAGGACTGAGAGAAAACCACTGTGGGAGATGTGGTGAACTCCACAACGGAGGGGGGGTAGGAGGTGAAAGAAATTTGGCATTGTGAATGGAAACGGGTCTGCAGTCTGCGCACGCACGCGCACACACACACACACACACACACACACACACACACACACATACACGGGTATGCATCTGCACACACCGACACGCTAGCAGACGTTCACTCACACTAGTCATTCAAACAGCATTTAAAGGACCGTTTAAGCCATTCCAATAGAAACCACAGTCCTCTTAATAGGTAGTCAGAGAGGGAGACAGAGAGATGGAGAGAACGTGATAGAGTGGGGAGGGAGAGAGGGAGGGAGAGGGGGGGACAAACACAGCAGAGAACTTTGAAAAAGTGGAAGAAAAGTAGAAATCAGACAGTGTTTGTTTTCTAGTCTGTCCGTCGAGTCTCTCTGTCTCTCTCTCTCTCTCTCTCTCTCTCTCCCTCTCTCTCTCCTGTCTCCATCCTTTGAGACGGTGCTGATAGTTTCTGTCTGGAGGGGAGAGCAGGAGAGTGTGAAGAGTTCATGCTCTCTCCATTCTCAAAAACAATCATTCTACTTTTCTCTCCCCTGTCCTTTGAGAGTATATGTTTATCTGAGTGTGTTCACGGTATAGGCGTATGGGCCTGTTTCATAGTGAGTTAACACCACATGTACGCACACACACAGACATACTGTACACACACTTGCACAGAAACACACATGCACAGTACACACACAAAGAGTCCTATCCTCTGAGGACATGACAGCCCAGACCAATGTGTAACAGGAAAAGGGGGTTTATCTGTCTGCCTGGCAACCTTAAATCTCCATCCAAGACCAACAAGTGCCCAGGCTGTGCAGCGCTGCATTCCGGCCTCTGTCATTCCATCCCACACAGTCTATTTGCACTGTCCTCAACCCAGAGACAGAGGGAAGCTGTAAAAACGCTGCGCCGTCATACCACAAGGCCCTGCTCACTGTTAGCACAGGAGAGGGGGTAGGGGGGGGTGTACTGGACCTCGCCTCCGCTCTCTTCTCCCTCCCCTAGTTGTCTCCATCTCTGACTCTCACCTTGACCTCCTTCGCGGGACCTGGTCACGTTTTTCTCTTCCTCCTCTTCCTCTCCTCTTTCCCTCTCTCTTCCTCCTCTCCCTCTATCTCCCTCTCTCTCCCTCCCTCCTCTCCCTCTCTTCCCCCAGTAGAAGACCTGGCACCTCTGTGCGCCCACATCTTACCCACATCTCGCCCACATCTTACCCACATCTCGCCCACATCTCACCCACATCTCACCCACATCTCGCCCACATCTCGCCCACATCTCACCCACATCTCACCCACATCTCACCCACATCTTACCCACATCTCGCCCACATCTCACCCACATCTCGCCCACATCTCACCCACATCTCACCCACATCTCGCCCACATCTCGCCCACATCTCACCCACATCTCACCCACATCTCGCCCACATCTCACCCACATATCACCCACATCTCACCCACATCTCACCCACATCTCACCCACTGACTGGCTTTAACAGCTCTTCATTACCCACTGTTTCCCCTATATCCACTACTAAACACACACACACATGCAGACACACACACACATGCAGACACACACACACACACACACACACACATGCAGACACACACACATGCACACTCATGCATGGACGCACACATACTTTCCTCTCTCATGCATGCACGCACATACACATGCAGACACATACACTCACACACACACACACACACACACACACACACACACACACACACACACACACACACACACACACACACACACACACACACACACACACACATACCTTTCTCCGGCCAAACCCATCCACAGAACAATTCCTCTACATCAGTGTCTCACCTGTCCTCATTCCCCAGACAGACAGACTCCTTCTCCTAGGAGTCTACAGTATGTGATTGTGATTGACTGGGCAGAGTGCCGTATCCAGTATTGTTTTGATCCAATACCCGGTCAGACCTATGAGCCAAAGCCTCTGTCCCGCGCCTCAGTCCTGCGGGGGTCAGAGCTGGTCATTCGGTTTTAAAACTGGCACCACCATCTCAGTCAACTCAACCTGATTGATAGTTTTTCCTCTCCGCATGTGAAAAGCTAACTAGCCTGCCTGGAGTTAAGGAGCGGTTTTCCCAGAGACTGAGTCCCCCCCCCCACCCAACCTCCTCTCTCTCTCTCTCTCTCTCTCTCTCTCTCTCTCTCTCTTAAACTTGTGGGTTGAGAGTGGGGGTGAGGAGGATGGTGGGGGGTGAGCAGTTCTGCTGAGGGGTGAGGTAGTTCTGCGTAGGAGCTAGAGAAAAACAAGAGCAAAAAGAAACGAGAGAGAGAGACTTCGGTTTTCACGACCTTCTCTCCAAACCTAAGTAAACACGTTGCCGTCCAAACCATACGGACTTGTGCTGGAGGGACGCGTCAGGCCGGGCCCGACTGCTTTCTCAGCGGCCGGATGACTGATCTGGGAGGAAGTAGAGGTTTTGTGGGCAATTTGCATGCTGGGACTTTGAGTCATTACCAGGGTCGTTTGTGGGATGCGTAGTCCTGGGCCCCCCCAAGGTCATTATCTACTGATGGGACTTTATTTTTGTCTCACATACTTTTTCTTTCTTTCTTTCTTTCTTTCTTTCTTTCTTTCTTTCTTTCTTTCTTTCTTTCTTTCTTTCTTTCTTTCTTTCTTTCTTTCTTTCTTTCTTTCTTTCTTTCTTTCTTTCTTTCTTTTCTTCTTTCTTTCTTTCTTTCTTTCTTTCTTTCTTTCTTTCTTTAACTCTTTATCTGATTCTTCAATTTCAAACTGCAGAAAGGAGAGAGAGTGTCTTGCCCCTGATGTGGTCTGATGGCCTCCAGGGGAGAGAGAGAGAGAGAGAGAGAGAGAGAGAGAGAGAGAGAGAGAAAGGAGCGAGGGAGATGGAAAGAAAGGGAAAGTGTGTGTATGTGCTTGTGTGTGTGTGTGTGTGTGTGAACTTGTGTGTGTACGTGCACGCGCCGGTGCGTGTGAGTGTGTGTCCGCCTCTTATACCAACTCCAAGGGCATATTTCATGGCAGACCGGGGCTAACTTGTGGTGGCATACTTCTGCCCCCCCTCCCTCAGTCTGTCTGGGTTACCAGAGTGGTGTTACTCAATTGGAGAACAATGAAACAACTATTCCATGTGGCTGCTGTTCAGATCCCATGCCTCTCTCAGTGGGAGCCAAGCTCATAGACCTCCACTGAGCTGCCAGACAGAACAACACGGACAAGACCGGTAGCCTGCCCTCTACCCTGGCATGAACACACACACACACACACACACACACACACACACACACACACACACACACAGGCACGCACACACAGGCGCACACATGCACACACACACACACACACACACACACACACACACACACACATACACACACATATTCCTGCCTACCAGAGGACCGTCAAGCCTTTCGCCATAATGATAAACAATCGTGTGATATAATGTCCTGGGCAACACTAGCGCACTGAAATATGCACCAGCCTGACGCCTGTCCAATGTTAGCGTTTTATCAGATGTTTTAACGTTTAAGTCAGTACATTAAATTCCCCTGAGCCATTATCCTCCCGATAATGGCCTAGTGCTGTTAGCCCTGCACCGTAGTTCACTAGGTCCACTGCATTAGGACATATGCAGTACTTGTAGTTGACTGATTATGGGCAAAGCACATGGTTCAGCCTTGAAAATCCATTACCATAACAAATTGAGAGAGAGAGAGAGAGAGAGAGAGAGAGAGGAGAGACAGACAGAGAGAGAGAGAGAGAGAGAAGTAGAGGAGAGAGAGAGGGGGAGAGAAGGAGAGGGAGAGAGAGAAGGAGAGAGAGAGAGATAGAGAAAGCGAGAGAAGGAGAGGGAGAGAAGGAGAGAGAGAGAGAGAAGGAGAGAGAGAGAGAGGGAGAGAAGGAGAGGGAGAGAAGGAAGGAGAGAGAGAGCAACAACGTTATCTGTAGAAAGAGGGTAAAATGGAGGAGAGGAATGTCCAGGGGTATTTTAATGGAGTTTCTATTCTCCACACCTGTGGAACGAATAGTGACCTTGTGAAGTCAAGTCTCCTATGAAAATATTTGGAGGAGCGGGAGGAGAAGGAGGGAGGGAGGGAGAGAGAAGCCTGTTTGGAGGTTCATACCTAAAGGCATGGCGCGGAGGGTTGGCTAGGGCCTAGGATTTCCATTAAAAGGCAAGTTTGAGGAACAAGATAATTGCTCTAGCAGAACTGAACCCTCAACCCCACCTCCTCGCTTCGCTGTTCCTCATACACACTCCAACCAATGGGCTGCACATACACTGTCATTGGAACACACACACACACACACACACACACACACACACACACGCACACAAACACACACGCCAAATGCACCAGCACAATAACATCCAACCATACACTCCAACAGTGTCCAGCCACACCGGATGTCTGTCTTTTTTTTTCTTTTTTTCCATCTGTAGCATCTGCTTCAGCGTCTTGTTATCTCAAAACAGGAAACACTCAACAGCATCGACACACTCGCTACTCATTACAGTGTGCAGCTCACTTTAACACCGAACACGGCGTCCAGATCACCGGTCACTAGAATGCCGAAAAGGTCTTTGACTCAGTATGATATACTGGAGGTACCCTTTATCTGGCACTATATTTCTAGTTTCTGTCCCTAATGGTGGATAGATGATAAAGGTGTGCAGGCTAAAAATCCATAATCTGCCCACTTGCTTTTTTCGGAAACTCGAGTCTCGCTGTTGTTTGGAGGAGAACTGAGGACCACCAGGGTTATTTCAGTTCGCTCCCGGCTCCTCCGTGATCTGAAGCCAGGTTGCGGTGTGGGAACGCCTCCATCCCGGCATTAGATGCATAGTTAGGGCTTCTCCACCAATACACACGCTCTGTCCTACCCCCTCCTCCCCTCCCCTCCCCTCTCACCACTCCCTTTGAAGTCCCTGATGGCGATGGTTATCGGAGCGATGTCATTATAGCTACTCGTTCCCAGGTCCGGCTCCACCAGGGCGGCGTGGCTTGTGATGAGGCTTGGGCTCGGGTTTGGCAGGAGGCGTAGCTATGCTGCTTCTCCATAAGAGGGAACGGATGAATCGAAACCAGGGAAAATATAATGACTACTTGTTTGTAACACCACTGCTAAGAAACTGAAATATGGAGTGAGGAAAACGAGTTTTCACAAGTGGATAACAGTCGGGACGGATTTTCCTGTAAATCCGTGTTTGGTGTCGGAGTCGTGGAGTATCGGGACGTTTATGAGCCTGCTATTAAAATTCCTGCCTGCGATTAGGGAAGGGCCACTCACAACGTTCCCTGAGCGGGAAGAGGCCTGGTGACCGCAGGGGAACACTCTAGTCAAACCACGACTGCTGATGCTAGGTGTCTGTCACTGCCCTGAAACATGGGGAGCACAGAGGAAACGAATCAAGCAGAAAAACATTTTAAAATATCATTCACATAACTAAAGAGAGGGCTAATAGGGTTATTACTACCCTGCGGCTGTAGCTCAGGAGGTAGAGCGGGTCGTCCAATGATCGTAGGGTCGGCGGTTCGAATCCCGGCTCCTCCTGACGACATGTCGAGGTGTCCTTGGGCAAGACACTGAACCCCACATTGCTCCCAATGAGCAGGCTAGCACCTTGCATGGCAGCCGCCATCATTGGTGTGTGTATGTGTGTGTGAATGAGAGGCCTTCATTGTAAAGCGCTTTGGATAAAAGTGCTATATAAGTGCAGTCCATTTACAATTATGAATGATATAAAAATAACATATTAAAATAGTAATTTTCATCGCAAGGCTTTGAAACCAGATATTGAACAAAGCTACCATACTGTATGGTGTTTTTTTTTGTGTGTGTATCTTTTCTGTGGTATACATGAATACAGTTGTTTCTGTACGGTAGCCTGGAGGAACATTTACACAGACATCATTCAGAACTCAATGTGAAGGAAAGAAATCTGGCTTGACAGACCAGCGATGAACGACTGGGGGAGGAACACGCACGTACACACACAGACACACACAGACACACACAGACACACACACACACACGCACGCAAACACACCGAATCCTTAAAGTGAACGACTTTGGATATTGAAAGTGCTTGGTAATTGGTCACATTTCCTGGGTCGCAGCAGGTCATGGAGCACGCCCGGTGTGTGTGTGTGTGGGGGGGGGGGGGGGGGGGGGGATTTGGGGGAGGGGGGGGGAGCGGTGGTAGTCGGACGCTTGCCGAGTGACAGGTGCCGGGCTGGCGGGCAGATGTGGGACGGAGAGTGGGCTGGGAGTTCAAAGGGAGACGCGGCGCCCTCTTTTACGGCGTTACGGAGGCACATTCTTCCCCTGGCGGAGGAGGCTCTTAAAGCCGGCCCCGAGGTGCTGCTGTTCCTCCCTCTGAACAGGAGACGGTGAGAACGAGGACTGGAGCGCCTGCGGTATCTCCCATTCCCCCTCTCCCGTTGGGCTAACGTGATGGAATGATGACACATCTTATTATGGTATTTATTTTCAGTGATGCGATGCTCAAAGAACTTTCTAGAAGTGGGATGAGGCCGGGGTCTGAACTGTGGCCAAACACCTGGCCTGTCTGTGTAGCAGAACACTTCCCCTCTCACAGACCGGAGTCCGCGCGCACACACACACACACACATACACACACACATACACACACACACACACACACCACTCTGATATCAAAGACTGGATCTCAGAAAACGTGGGAGGAATGGCGAGGGGGAGAGAGTGATGGAGGGAGGGAGGGAGGGAGGGAGAGACATGGGCTTGGGGGTGGAGGCGTGGGCGGGATATGGTTTCCAAGCCACGGCTTTCTTTTTTTCATGAAGTTGAACTTGTGAGACGTATTCAAGTTCTGAGATCAAACGTCCTGGCTTTCATGTTCCCAGCGCGGAGGGGAGGAGTGGCTGAGGTTTCCCACAAAGGCCTGCAGAGTGTCATCCACCAATCTGCAATGCTTCTCTCTGCCTCTCTCTCTCTCTCCCTCTCCCTCTCTCTCTCCCTTCGCCTCGTCTCTCCCTAGCCTGTGGTTTAGCTGACCTACCAGTTGCCTGGGGGTCAGCGAGTCTGTGCTTGGTTGTGTGTTAGAGCGGAGACAGCCGAGCGAGAAGCCCCTCTCCTCCAGACAGACCCACAGGATACAGAGTGTCTGCTATCAACACTCAGGATGTGCTGAAGTTACCACTAGCTACCCAACTAGCATTCCAGACACAGTCTAGTAGTCTCCCCCAAAATAGAATAGAATAGAATAGAGTAGAATAGAGAACACCTTTGGCATTTTTTCTTGTGCCTGTGTTTCACAGAGCACTGCCCAGGATAAAAACAGAACACCTCTTTAAGCAGCACTGCGTCAATGAGGGACTGACACGTTTTCTCTTCCATGATCTCACTCAGGCACATGCACACACACACGGCGGATTCCTTGGCGGGGTGGTACCGCCACGGATCACTAAGTCGCCTTCCGCTGCGTCGTCATTCCTGGTATTCCGACGCGGGATTCCACTTCACACCTATCTACCCCTCCGCCACCCCGTAAACAAACACAGGGGAAACAACTGCTCAGCACCCACTTCTCTCTCTCTCTCTCTCTCTCTCTCTCTCTCCTCCCTCACTCCATCCATCCATCCCTCTCTCCTTTCATTGCCTCCTCCCGTGGGTCAGCTCATTTGGGTTTGTTTGCACTAATAACACTGGACTAGAATCCCCACCCTTGGACGGGATTATTCCGACTCCCTTCCCTTTTTCAAAGGCACACCTTCGCCTTGCAGAACCCGCAAGCCCGTCGCTTTTTCCCCGAAACGCTCCGCCTCCCGAAGCCCGGCCGCGATGGGAAACGCAGGCGGTGTGTGTGTATGTGTGTGTGTGTGGATCCCGAGGAGCCGTGCGGAGCAGATGGACTGGCACGCAATCGCCTGGCCGTGCCTGAACATGAAAGGTTTTAATACAGCGGTATCCTATGCGGTGCGGTGTGGTCCGTTTGGGAGAGCTTTTCAATGCTACTGTACTGAGGTCTTGGAACCGCCGGCTCTCCCGCCAGACATGTGAAAGGTGCTACTTGACAAGGCCCCGAGCGCACGGGGATAGAAGAGAACGCTTTGGCCTTACGCTGTTTCGCAAAGACGAGGAGACCATCCTCCGTCTCGGCGTTTGATTTATGGGTTCTGGATCGGGCCTGCTGTAAGGGCCTGGCCTCCGCTGCCCTATCCGCACTCCATCATCATCCTCCTCCTCTCTCCTCCTTTCCAGGGACGTGTCTCATTCTCATGTCTGTGGTGTAAGTTTTATTCCTCCGTAAACTCATATTCCCTCCCATCCATCCTCCCCTTCTGGGTCCTGCCAAGGCCGGAGACAAAGGGGCTGCTTCAGCCTGTAGTTGGGTCTGGAGATTATCGGCGCGCAGCCCCATCAATCAGCCGAGTAACCCTCGTCTAGCGCTGGAAAATGCATTCTTCGCCGTCTACCAGCTCGTAGTCACAGTCCTATCTAGGGGCGCGGAGTCAAGCGCCTAGGCTAATCAATGGACTCGCGCGCTAGTTTTGTTAGTGAGCCGTTTCTCGGTCACGCAAGAATGTCCACCGGTCGTATCCCGAACACCCGAGAACTTTCGTGGACATCCGCCGTTCTCTGATTGCATCCTACCGTGCTAGTAGGCGCGGCGATACCATCTAATTATCAGCCCACTGAGAAGCGCCACTGATCTCGCCGACTTTGAGTGGATGAAAAAACAAAAAGGGAGGAAATCGCTGATGCTTAATTTGCAACTAATTCCAGACGTTTCGGTTCACAATGAATAATGGGCGGATCATTAATGCGTCTAGCCTGTCTGAGCTGAAACCTGTTCCTTTATTGGCTTTTGGCAGCCCTAAAGGAATTCCACTGTAACAGGTGGAAACGACTTAGTAATTATCTCTGAATGTTTTGTTGTCGTTAAACGTTTTTTGTTTTCCCCGAAGAGCACGTAGTCAGTCATAGCGGGAAGGAGTTAACATAAGTTTGGGAGCATCCCAGACATTGTAACAGTCCATTACACATAAATTCAACCTGATACTGTTGTGTTTATGACGTAACAGATGTAGAAATAATTCTGAGTCTGTATTTAATTTAACATAAAACACATTCATCTGTTGTTTGGGCGGTGGGGGTGACTGGATGTAGTTCGGACATGTCTTTGGCCTCCAAGAGATAGACTACAGTACCCAGAAGTCCTCTTTCGTGATACCCCACAGAGAGCCGTCCAGTCTATCGCACGGCGCAGTCACTTCTGTGACGTAATCAGATTCAGTCTTCAGTCTGCGTGGACCTTGAGAGCTCAGCGACGTTGACTTTGATCTATGCTTCTGTTTTTATGTCTCCTAGCAACAGAAACAACCAAATGCTTCTCTGGTCTCTGGCCTGTGGAGATAAGAGGATGAATAGATAGATCTGTTTCTGATATAAATAATATATATTATTTATAAAATTGACATCATTGAAATAAACCGAAGACAGCATGATTGAGGATAGTGGGTCATGATTTCCCCAGAGAGCGGGGAGGGTCTGGTGGAGGGGAAGATGAGATAGTGAGAAAGACAAGCAAATGCAAACAAGGACAAAGAAAAAGGTTAGAAATAGAAAGATAGCGTGAAAGAATGAGAAAGAAAGGCCGGGCAGATCGCCACGGTCAGGACAGCGGTGCCTCTTCCCCTCCATCTGCATCATAACTTCTCAGAGAGGAAGTTTTGAATTAACCCCCATATTTGAGAGGCACGCTTCCCCTGTCCCGTTCCCAGACCTGGTCTAGATTTATCCCTCTATCCACGCCCTCCCTCCCTCCCCTCTCCTCCCTCCCTTCCATCCAGCCTACCTCTCTCCGCTACATCTGCTAGCCTTCCTCTGATCTTCCTCTCGCCTGGAAGGATGAGGATCATCTGTCGCTTTCGCCAAGCGGGGCCCTCTCCTGACATGACTCAGAGCCATGAGCAGGACATAAAAGATGTGCTACTTGCAAGGCTCTCAAAACAACTGCACCAGATACATGTCGGGTTATATAACCATAGCCGTGTTGCTAACCTGGTGGCTAGCCTTTTTCTGACATAGCTATGGGCTTTTTGTTGATGGGATTAAAATGAAAATGGCGTCGTAGGTGTTGATTAGCGAGCTGGTTTAACTAGCCTAAAGGGGTAGTTCAGAATTTTGGACATAAAGCCTCATTTACGACTTACCCATAATGTTGTTGATTGATGGAGGTAATTTCCAGCGGATTCCATGCTATCACTCGTTTTGACGTTTACGGCATGCTAATGCTAGTGCAATTGAACCGAAATGGCTAGCATTCAAAGAAAACTCACTTCAACACTCCACAGTGCACCCACATCAAATCAAATATGAAGACAGTCTGTTGGGGGCTCATTTGAGTTTTTATACTATCATTTTTGAAGTCCAACTATCGTTGAACCCATTTGTTTGTTCGTACCTATCTTACCTTATCTTACCTACCTAAGTTGCGATGGCCACTTCCGAAAGGGATATGTCTGACTTTGATGAGGAGTTTAGTTTATCTGTCGATCCTGACTTGTTTGGAGTGTTTATAAGTGAGTTTTCTTTGAATGCTAGCTATTTCAGCTCAATTGTGCTAGCATTAGCATCCCATGAGCGCCGGAATGAGAGACAGTCTCAAATGAGGCTCTATGTCCAAATTACCGAAGTATCCCTTTAAGATAAATCGTTCACCTAAATGTACGTATGGGAGTTTTCTTAATGAGGGGCCTGGGCTGTAAGGCCTTCGCTTATAACACAGCGAGTGCTTGATCATCAGTGATTGTGCCGTGGTCACAGTTGGGTGGAGATAGTTGTTTTTCCTTCTGAAATGTGTACACTTTGATTATTCGTAGGAGCCACAGAAACCCCCCCTGTTCACCCACTGCTAGGCAGATCAGCTTGTCCCCGTTCTCTAAACTGGTGTTGCAGCACACCTAGTCTGCTCTGTCTA